>NC_133461.1:50047500-50349285 GCF_048565385.1 Saimiri boliviensis
CTTTTAAATTTTCATATGAATTTCAGAATTAGCCTGCCAATTGCTTTAAAGAAGCCAGCTCCTATTTTGATAAGGATTGCACTGAATCTACAGATCAGTTTGAAGAGTATTGCCATTTTAAAACATAACAATGTCAGAACAATATTAAGTCTTCTCATCCATTAACAAGAGAAATCTTTTATTTATTTAGATCTACTTTATCTCAACAATAAAGTAAACTTTTTTAGAGCCTAACTTTTGCACTGCCTTAAATAATTTTATTTCCAGGTATTTTATTCTTTGGGATGGCATTGAAAGTAGAATTTTGGTCTTAATTTTCAGATTTTTCATTGATTTTTGTATAAAACTTCAATTGATATTTGTATATCATCTTGTGTCCTGCAACTCTGATGGACTTACTTATTAGTGATAAGCTTTTTTAGTGAATTCCTTGGAATTTTCTATATACAAGATCATGTCATCTGTAAATATAGTTTTACTTCTTTCTTTTGAATTTGCGTTCCTTTTTGTTTCTTTTTTTGACAGTTGCCCTGGCTAGAACCTTTAGTGCACTATAAAACAGAAATGTTGAGAGCAGACATACTTACCTCATTTCTGGTCTTGGGAAACAAAGGGCACTTTGACTATTGTTATTATATGTTTGATAGTAATTTAGAATTTCACATACATGTGATATTGGTCTATAGTTTTATTTTTTGTTTGTGATTTTTTTTTTTTTTTTTTTTTGAGACGGAGTTTAGCTCTTGTTACCCAGGCTGGAGTGCAATGGCACGATCTCGGCTCACCGCAACCTCTGCCTCCTGGGTTCAAGGAATTCTCCTGCCTCAGCCTCCTGAGTAGCTGGGATTACAGGCACGTGCCACCACGCCCAGCTAATTTTTTGTATTTTTAGTAGAGACGGGGTTTCACCATGTTGACCAGGATGGTCTCGATCTCTTGACCTCATGATCCGCCAGCCTCGGCCTCCCAAAGTGCTGGGATTACAGGCGTGAGCCACTGTGCCCAGCGTTGTTTATGATATCTTTATCTGGTTTTGGTATCAGGATAATATTGGCCTCATAATATAAGTTTTAAAGTGTTCTTCCTTTTCTATTTTTTTCAGAAGAGTTTTTGGAAACCTGGTATCAGTTTTGTTTTGTTTTGTTAATTTGGTAGAATTCAAATTCACCAGTGTAACCATCTTGTTCTGGTCTTTTCTTTGTAGTTTTTAAATTCCTAATTCAATTTCTGTACTTGCTATATAGGTCTATTCAGATTTTCTGCTTCTTTTTGAGTCACTTTTGTACCTTGTGTTTTTCCAGGAATTTATCTATTTTATCTAAGTTATCTAATTCTTTGGCATACAGGTTTTAATTTTATTCCTTATAATCCATTTCTTTGTGTTAATTTGGTTGTAATGTCCCATTTTTTACTTTTGATTTTATTAGAATATTCTTTTTTTATTTCTTGCTCATAACCACCTTAATAGTATGACAATTCTGTTGACTTCTCAAGGAACCAACTTTTAATTTTATTTATTTTTCCTATTGATTTTCAATTCTATATTTTTATCAACTTGTACCCTAATCCTTAATATTTCCTTCCTTCTGCTTGCTTTGATTCCAGTGTTTTAAGGTAGAAAACCGGATTATTGATTTAACAATTTTCTTCTTGAACATTGACATTTACAGACATGTTTTCCTCTAAGCACTGCTCTAGCTGCACCCCATAATTGTTGATACAGTGTGTCTTCATTTTTATTTCTCAAGTATTTTCTATTTTCCTTTTCATTTCTTCTTTGACTTATTAGTTATTTAGAACTACACTGTTTAATTTCTTCAAATATTTGAATTTTCAAAATTTGTTATTTCTAATTTTATTCCATTGATTGCAATCTTTGTTTGATTTCAGTCATTTTACATTTATTGAGGTTTAATGGCTTATCACCCAAATTCCATTGCAATTTGGAGCTCTCTCTGTCTTGAATATCTTGACGTTCTATTTTTTAAAAAAGAGAGTTACTTTGGCCAGGCTTAGGAGCTCTCTGTTCTTATGCTGCTGTTTCACCTGGGTAAAATGTCTTAGTTATGCTTTGGACCTGGAGGCCGGGGCAGTGACCCACTTCTCTTCCTCTTTCAGTGACACTCTGCTTTATATTCAGGGCACCCTGTGGGAGAGGTAGCCTCTGGTGTCTTATCTTAACTCTCCAGATGTGGACCTATGAGCAAGTTGGGGAGGGAGCATGGATGAGGACAAGGTAACTGGGGCCACAGTATTCTTGGCCTGAGGTTCTGTTAGTTGGAACTGGATAGAGAAAGCAAATCTGCAACATGGAATTGTTGCATCCATGTGATATTGGTCTATTGGAACTGAGGCAGATGAGAAATGCTTACAGACTGCCTCTCCCAAAAAGACACCATAGCTTGGGACTGAGGGGCATGGGAACTTGGTTTTCTTGGTCGTACCCATCCAGAGTGGACCTTCCTTCACACTGAGCTGTGGGAGGATAGAGAAAGGTGTAGGCTGTGACTCAAGAGCCATAGATTCCTACTCTTCTTACCAAGATTTAGTAGATGATTGCTGTATGCTTCTGGAAAAATTTTCAGAGGCTTTTATGAATGAGGCTTTTAAAATATAATTTTCACCAATTACGATTGTTTCCCTGGAAAGCAAGTATATAAAGTTTCTCATGCCACTATTCTGGAAATGAATCTTTTACTGTATATTGAAACATAGTGTCATTGTATTACCTTTTAATACTGCCAATATTCATTTATATATACTGGTTTTCTCCCAGCTTCTATCAAATATCAGTTTATTTCTCCAAAGACTCTTTTATATTTACCTTAGTACAAGTCTTCTGTTTACAAATATTCTGTTTTTTCTGCCTTAAATGTTTTTATTTCATTGTTATTTTGTAGGATATTTTAAAACTAAATAGCAAAGCATTGTTATCATTACTGTTTTCAACATTTTGATAGTATCTTCATTGTTCTATAGATTTCACAGTTTTTGTTGAGATACCAGCTGTCAGTCTAATCTTATTTTTTTCTTGCAAGTTAATGCTACATTTAGCCTTAACCCTGAACATTCAAATTTCATTTTTATTTTCTTCCTTTCTCATTTATGATTTATCTCCATGAGTTTCCAATTCAAAAACATTTCATGATTCAGTAGCAATTTTTTAAATATAAAAGGAACAGCAATATTTGTAAAAGACACAAGGAACTATAATCTCTGGCAGGAAGAAGACTGTCCCTGATAACATGCTCAGATTAGGATAAATTAAGAGTTTAATAAAATGAAAAGGTATTGGTAGGATGTAAGGAAACCATGAGGGATATAGTCCAGTACCCCCCAGCGCTGGTAACTGCAGAGTTGTTACCACCCTAGAAAGGAAGTGGTTACAGGAATCTTAGAGGATGGAGTTCTGTTCAGATAGCTATGTTGAGAAGAACACAGCTTTCCCTGTAGAAGGATATAGCTAGTTTGAAGGTGTCCCACAGGGAGCAAGACAGCATAAATGCAATCTAATCTTATAACTTTGAAGATCATTTACCATTCTCTCTAGTTTCCTTTTGGTAATTTTTTTTTTATTTTTATGTTTTCGAGTGTTCTCGTAAGTGTGATTTTCTTTGTTTTGATGCTCCTTGGAGTTTACAGAGTTTTGTAAATCTTTAACTTGGTATCATCAGTTTTAGAAAGTCATTTGTTCACATATTCCTTATGTCTCCTCCGTTACTTTTTCTTCTGGAGTTCAAATTCTTATATTTTATACCCTAACTATTAATATAGCCCCTATACTGCTTACTTTCTTTTGTATATATCCCATTCTTTTGTTTCTCCCCCATTCTAGATATTTTATTTTAACCAACTTTTCTCTTTACTTATTCTCTGTTTATCTGTATCTAAACTGTTGTTAAACCTATCTCCTTAATCTATTGAGATCTAAGTTATTGTACCTTTTAGTTCTAGAATTTTCATTAACTTCTTTATGATTTTCAATTTTTTGCCAAATTCTTAAATAGCCTATGTCTTTTAAAGTATGTGTTTGGCTGGGAACAGTGGTTCACACCTGCAATCCTAGCACTTTGGGAGACTGAGGCAGGCAGATCACCTGAGGTCAGGAGTTTAAGATCAGCCTGGTCAACATGGTGAAACCCCATCTCTTCAAATAAATGCAAAACTTAGCCAGACATGGTAGCACATGCTTGTAATCCCAACTACTTGGGAGGCTGAGACAGGAGAATTGCTTGAACCCAGGAGGCAGGGGTCACAATGAGCTAAGATCACACCACTGCACTCAGCCTGGGCAATAGAGGAAGACTCTGTCAATTAATCAATCAATCAATCAATCAGAGCAAGACTGTCAATCAATCAATCAATCAATCAATGTATGTATGTGTTTGATAACTCTATATTCTGCATCCTCTATTTCTTTTATTCTGTCATTTTCCATTATCTATTATTTCTCATATTTTTACCACATTGTCTTGTCTCCTTTTTTTCTGGTATGGGACTGCATATGAAAAGTTATTTTAAAAATCGAAGCCTAGGATCATGTTATCTTAATCTAGAGAAAATTTGCCTTTGCTTCTGATAGACAGTCTGAGCCACTAGCAGTCACAGATCATTTTGATCAAATTTTAGGAACTGAGACTTTTTGAAGCTGGGCTTTAGTAGGTTTCACAGCTGATTTCTTTCTGGTTCACACTTACACAGACGATGTAGTCCACCAGAATCTCAGTCTAAAGCTGCACTTTTTATTAGAGCTGCCCATCCTTGGCAGACACTGAAGAGCAATCTTTGCTTTCTTATTTTTTTATTATTTATTTTTTTATTTAGTTTTTTATTGCATTTTAGTTCAGAAGACTGTAAAATGTCTACTCAAAGTCTCACTCTCCCAAATGCTTCTTCTGGTTTAGCAGAAGCTTCTTGCTGAAAACCTATCCCAGATGTCTCCCTCATTTACCTGGGTTTACTTCCTCCAAAGGGCTTAAAGACCTGAAATTTCTTATGCTTTGCTAGCTCTGTTATGTATTCAAGCAGATGATTTTTATGTCCTGTTCACCTTTTTTCTTTATGATTTTATTTTTTTAATTTCCAACTTTAATTTTATGTTCAGAGAGAGGGAGAGGATCAGGAAGAAGAGCTAGTTGTCCTTGTCATGTTGTGCTCAGCAGGGGGGTTATTCTGTAACATGTTGTCAGCCATTCCTGCAATCTGCCTTCCAAACTCAACATAAGCAATCTTTTTAAAAACCTAAAAATAAATAACAAAAAATTCAGTGGCTTCATGATATATTTAAAATGAAATCCAACTACCTAATTAATATTTCTATAAGGTCCCGCAAAAGCTGAACACAGCCTATTTATTCAAACTTACCTTAACTAATGCCCCCTAAACTTATTGACTCCTACAAGATCAGCCTTTCTGTTCCTCATACATACAGCAAAGAACCTCCCGTCTCTCAGACTTTGCATTTATTGTTCATCTTAGAACGCTATTACCAGAGCTTTCCAAATAATCTATTCCTACACATCCTATCTTTGCTCAAACAGTTCCTCCTTAAAACAACCTAGCCTGCCTGCCCATCCAACTTAAGAGACTTCCCTACTCCCCACTCTCTGCTATGAACAACACCATCTTTACTTGTTATACTGCGTTTACTACAATCTGAAAATTACCTTTACTTTTATTAGATTTTTATTTTAACAGTGTCCGAACTTTGTGAATCACTGTTGTGTCTTTTGAATAACACCTGGTACGTAGTAACTACTCATTAAATATTTATTTAAATAAATGAATTATGGCCCATGACTATACACAAATTCATTATCTTCTTTGACCCTGTTTTCGCCTTTTATTTTAAGTGGTGGTGATCATCATCATAATACCTGGTATTAACTAGTTAATAAAATATTAAATGTGGAAATATCTGATGCCTCCAAGACATCCAATAAACTTATTTTGTCTTCCCTCGTTTTTACCCTTTCCTTTCTCCAGGTAGTTACTGAATGATAAAGTAAACACCATTTTATTTTTTGGCATAATCTATTATTCCCCTGAGGAATCTAGTAAGGGGTCATTTTTAATGCAATACATTTATAGAATGGGGCTGGGGGCTTTCAAATTTCCCAGGGAAAATATGGGTTTTTTTCTTTTTGGTGATTTCTGTGTGGTCTTAATAAAAACCTCCTTAGTCCTTGAAAATAAATGTTTGCATAAGTTAAAAAAATGAAATAAAATGAATATTTATCTGATTTGAGTTTGGCATTAATTTGTGTATAGCAACTGTATTGGAAATACAGCAAAATGCTTGCCTTTGCTGTGAATCCATTACTGACTGTTAGCTCCTATTCCCCAGTCACTATCTAATTAAGGCATTGCCTGGATTTTATGTCCTAGAAGTGAGGTGGACAGAATTTATTTACTGCAGGACCCCTAGCTACATGATGGTTAAATGATCTGAATACATGTGGCTACTTATTAAATATGATACGACTGTTATTTATTAGTGTTGAGACATTTTGGAACTTCAATTCCCATGTATCCCATTATTTCTGTTCTTAGGTTTTTAATGAACAAGCATTTCACCAAGTAGATCTCATTAGCACAGACATATCAGGATTGGTAGATTTGTTCTATACTTCATTCCATGGGGAGCAGTATGACTGAATTCTGCAGAGGTTGGCAGGGCTCTGGTCTGCTGCCATTGAGTTATAGAATATAAAGTATTGCATGCATAATAGATTAGCAATTTGAAACATTTCCTTCTTGATTTTATATATCCATAATATGTTAAACCTTGCTCCAGAAGTCTTTCTGTTAAGGAGGACTCAATTTATTCCATCAAATTGTCTTCACTACCTGTATCTGGCATTAGGAACAAGAAATCCTTACTTATTAGGATCTCACACTAAAATTCTATGCATACTGGTTTGCTCGTAGGTAGCCGAGTGACTACAGATTTCTCATGCTTAAATACTTTGTGACCCCATTAGAGAGAGAGCACGAGATAAAAATATTAAATGTGTCATAAACACAGTCATTATTTCTAGCACATACTGAAAATTACCAGTATCAACAAGGACACGAAAACTTCCAATTAAAGTCACAAGCTAAAACAGAGTAAATAACCACTCTTTTTACAACAAATGTGAGGCTATGAGTCTATCAAATGAGAAACTGTACAAACTGTATACACTATGAAGTTTAGTATGTCTTGAGAATTTCCCTTCAGGTAGATACATTGCTTATAAAGTGTTCACTAGAGCCACATTATAATTAGAAATACTTGAAAACTCCAGCTCTTGGTGGAGAATATATCTAATAGTATGAATTGATTTTGACATTATTAATGAATTTATTCTGCTAAAGCAAATGCTGCTTTTTGAGTGAAAGATATAATGTTTAAATTCCATTAGTTCTTCTAGAGACACACAAAATTGGCAAATCCAGATGCCTTTGAAAGTTCATAATCACATAACCTGAGTTATTAATTAGGTCTTCTTTTTTGAACAACCTTAGATTAGTTATTGTTTTGTAGACTATATTTCATTTTCTGAGCTGCTGTATTGGTTTGTACTTTCATCACAATTGAACCAGTATTTATTTGTGAAGTCTCTCGCTAGCAATGTGTTTCACAAAAATTCTCTTGTGCATTTACAATATTCGATGTCGTTTCCAGTAAACTGTAGTTGTTAAATCCAAAATAGTGACT
Organism: Saimiri boliviensis; assembly: GCF_048565385.1. Taxonomy (NCBI): domain Eukaryota; kingdom Metazoa; phylum Chordata; class Mammalia; order Primates; family Cebidae; genus Saimiri; species Saimiri boliviensis. The sequence continues at coordinate 50,055,203 of NC_133461.1, forward strand.
TAATTGCTTATATTTATCTCTTTATTGTTCCTTCATTTATTCTAGCCACTAATTCATTTATAATAACATTCTCTACCTCTTGTGGTTTTTATCACATAAAACATGTATATGGGTTTAGAATAGTACCAGCATGTAATCAAAGCTCAGTAAACATTAGTTATTATTATTTGTATTAATTTAATTATTCAATCACTTGTTAGAATACATTACAGACAGGTAGGTGCTATGCAAAAATGATGAGTAAGGCACATAAGTATTCACACCTATGAAGCATATTCCATGGATAACCAACTAAAGAAACATAAGTGTGTGCTGGGTAAAATGCTTTCCTATTAATCACACCAGCAAAATATGTAAACATAAAATGTCAAGCCTTTTTCAAAAATATCTCTTTAAAAGTATCTTAGTAACTTGTCTCCTTTTCTTAAAAACTAAGAATTCAGTGATTTAACAAAAGTTTTAGAGCTGTTTTCAATCATCGTAGTTCTCTATAATAGAAAGAAATCCTAGCATGAGCTAGGAAAGTTAGTTCCAGCTGATAGCAAGCTGTCTGCATGCTCTTGGGTAGGTCATTGAAACTTACTTGGTCATGATAATGAAAAGCAAATACCTGGAATTAAGGCCCAGGAATCTGCAGTTTAAGAAAGCTGCTTAGGTGCATCTGTTACTAAAACCTAGCCAGCCAGTGTTACAAAGATTGCTAGCAATTCTCCTAATTCTTTTACTCAGGCAAGAACTTGAAAAACCAGTGAATGAGTGGATGATATGGTTCCACTTTTTTGTGCAGTATAAAAACATTACATCTAAAATGTCCCTAGTCTTAAGATGAGTGTTATTAATGCATTTTGTCAATTAGGCATTACTTCGGATTCAGAAAGGCGTCAATTAAAATGACATCCATTTTGTGGCAATTAGACATGTCAGTCCTGCAGCTTAGTATGAATGACTTTACAATCTCATAATTTTAATATAAATCTCAAAACAATAGGAAGCTTTGCCCATGAGAGGAGGAAATATAATTTTGAACTACAGAGTACAGATGAGTTTTTAAGAGGTATTATGACAACCAAGGGGTAGTTTTTTAGAGGCATCATGACAACCAGGTATCCAGGTACTTGGTAGACAAAGAAGAAATTTTTGAAATTGAGATTTGATGCCAGAAAGAAGATAAGGATGCAGAATCTGTTTATCTGCTCATTTATTCCACAAGTGCTTACTGAATTCTGGCATTATGCTAGCCACAAGTTTACACATGTTAATATAATATATTCCTCGGTTTTAAAGTGATTAGAGCTTACTGACCAGCAATCTTTTCCAATCTTTATATGATCTAGGCAAATGATTTTGCGTAGATCATGATTAAACTGTTAAGCACCTTTAAAAATTATCTTACCTTTGTAATTTGGTTAGACTAATTTATTCCAAAGTTTAGTTTCAGTGATGGTATTGTTCATGACCTTTGCCAGATCACATATAATCTCTGATCATTTACTTAATGTATTTTTCTTTGTATCAACTGGCTATTTCTACCTAAAAACAATTGAGATAGCCAGGTGGGAAAGGGTCCCTAGAGAAACCCCAACCAGCCTGCCCACTGAGGTGGAACCTCAAGAGGTTCACGCCCTTTGCAGGGGAAGGAGCTTGGCCCCTCCTCTTCCTGTGTGAAACCTGGGATTCCAGCGGCCTAGCAGGAAATGCTGTAGTGGAGGGACGTGGCCTTGGGAGAATCCCTGTTTCTCCCTCTTTTTTTCCCCCACTTTTACTCAGTAAAATCCTGCTTTTCTCACCCTTTTAAACCATCTGGGAGCCTAAATTTTCATGGCCATGGGACCGACAAGAACCCTATCTTCAGTTGAACTAAGGAAACGTTCTGCCACACAATTATTTAAAATATAAAGCTTAAATCAGTACCATAAGTAAGAGATCAATACCATTTGCCATAAATGTTTGGTAACCATAAAAATAAATACAATGAAAACAAAACAATACTGTGATGTATCATACTTAGATGCAGTTTCCCGATCAGTGGTCAATAATGGCTTTCATGTTGTTAAGAATGGGTATTAGCAATAGTTAGAAAGGTGTTAAAGGTATATTTTCAACGAATTGTTGCATTTTCCTTAACCCAACGTTTCCCAAAACAACAAAAAAATTATGAAGTTACGAATGCTGATTCAATAATACATCATGCATAATAGGGAGAATAATAGATTTAACAAATGCAAAAATTTCCTAAAGACTCTAAAAAATAAACATTGATATTAAAATACATCCCCATGTGTAGGAACTCCCCAAACCTTCTCGCTCTTGCCTGCCTGCCTGCTCTCTTGCTTACTTGCACCTTCGCTCGCCTCCTCCTCAAAGATCGAAGGTGCTCTGACCAGAGCCTGCCACTCTGGATGGGAGACAGAAGAGGTGGCTCAGGGAAAATGAGGCTGCAGTGCTGGTGGTAGGAAGATACTGGGCAAGGACAAGAAGCAGGAACAAACTATCATCAAGGACCTGGTCATGACCAAGTATCAGACGCAGGGGTGGCATCGCCAACTGTGTACTTTGGTCCTTAGTGGAAGCATTCAGCTCAGGTGTATGGGTACTGAGCCTGTGTGAGGAAGGTGATGCCATTATTATGGCAGAAACAGAAAAATTTCAAGAAAGAAGAGGAAATGAAGAAGGAATTGCTTTTCCCACCAGCATTTCAGTAATTGTGTGTCAGTTCTCTCCTTTGAAGAGTGACCAAGACTACATTCTCAAGGAAGGTGACCTGGGAAAAATTGACTTGGGGTCCATGTGGATGGCTTCATCGCTAATGAAGCTCATACTTTTGTGGTGGATGTAGCTCAGGGGATCCAAATAACAGGGCAGAAAGCAGAGGTTATTAAGGCAGCTCACCTTTGTGCTGAAGCTGCCCTAAGCCTGCCCAAACTTGGAAACCAGAAAACACAAGTGACAGAAGCCTGGGACAAAGTTGCTCATTCATTTGACTGCATGCCAATAGAAGGTATGCTGCCATACCAATTGAAGCAGCATGTCATCAATGGTGATAAAACCTTTATCCAGAACCCCACAGATCAGCAGAGGAAGGATCGTGAAAAAGCTGAATTTTATGTTTTTATCAGCACAGGAGAGGGCAGGGCCAAGGATGAGGGACAGAGAACTACTATTTACAAAGGAGACCCCGCTGAATAACATACAGTACAAATGCAAACTTTATACACCTTGTTCAGTGAGGTGGAAAGGCATTTTGATGCTGTGCCATTTACTTTAAGAGCATTTGAAGATGAGAAGTAAGCTCGGATGGGTGTGGTGGAGTGTACCAAGCATGGACTGCTGCAACCATTTGATGTTCTCTGTGAGAAAAAGGGTGAATTTGTTGCTCAGTTTAAATTTACAGTTCTGCTCATGCTCAGTGGCTCCATGCTGATAACCAGTGATCCCTTTGAGCCTGACCTCTGCAAGTCTGAAGTAGAGGTCCAGGATGCAGAGCTAAAGGCCCTCCTATAGAGTTCTTCAAGTTGAAAAACGCAGAAAAAGAAAAAAATGAAAGCCTCCAAGACTGCAGAGACCACTACCAGTGGGGAAACGTTAGAAGAAAAGAAACCTGCAGAGTCGGGTGGGGCCCATCTCCCCAGATTGCTGCTCCTGCCTCATCCCCTTCCCACTGTACCCCAGGCGCTGTGAAGTGCCTCCCCCTGGGACCACCAGCAGAGTGGGGGTCTCCCTGCCCGATCCCAGTTCCCCAACCCACACGCTTCCATCACCGGCTCCAACTTACTCTGGTCTTAGGAGGTGAGGGTTTCCAACCAGAGAAGACTACTTTAAATGAAAAAAAAAAAAAAAAAAGAAAGAAAGAAAAAAAAGAAAAGAAAAGAAAAGCAATTGAATAATAAAATCAGGAGTCAAAAACCAAAAAAGACAAAAAAGAAAGAAAGATACTCCCACAGAACAACAACAAAAAATCTCTTGGAACAACATAAAAACTTCTTGGAACTATTAAGTAATTATAGCAAGGTTGCAGAATACAGGTAAGTATACAAACATCAATCACTTTCCTATATATGAGCAAGGAACAAGTGGAATTTCAAACTAAAAATACATCATCTACATTAACAACCAATACCATGAAACACTTAAGTATAAATCTAACAAAATATGTTCAACATCTCTATGAAGAAAATGACAAAACTGATGAAGGAAATCAAAGAACTAATTGAAGGGGTATTCCATGTTCATTCATAGAAAGACTCAATATGATTTTTTCCAACTTCGTCTCTAGATTTAACATAGTCCCAATCAAAATCTCAGCAAGTTATTTTGTAGATATCAAAAAACTAATTATAAAGTTTATATGAAGAAGCAGAAGACCCAGAATAGCTAGCACAATATTGAAGGAGAACAACGTTGGGACTACTTGACTTCAAGACTTAGTATAAAGTTAGAATAATCAAGACAGTATGCTATTGTAAAAAGAAAAAAAAAATGGCCTGGTACAGCTCATGCCTATAATCCCAACAATTTGTGAGACTGAGGCAGGAGGATTGTTTGAGCTCAGGAGTTTGAGACCAGCCTGGCAAGATAGTGAGACTCTGTCTCTATACAAAAATTAAAAATTAGCCATGTATGGTGGCTTGCAAGTTTAGTCTCAGCAATTCAGGAGGCTGAGGTAGGAGAACAGCTTAAGCCCAAAAGTTTGAGGCTGCAATGAGTTACGATATTGCAATCTCATCACTGTACTCCAACCTGAACAAGACAGTGACACTCTGTTTCTAAAAAAATAAAATAAGAAAGACAAATCATTTAATGGAACACAATATAGAGACCAGTTAGAGACAAGAAATAAGCCCACACAAATGTCAACTGATCTTTGACAAGGAAGCAAAGGCAATACAATAGAGAAAAGATAGTCTATCAACAAATAGTGCTGGAGAAACATGACATCTACATGCAAAATAATTTTAAAAGGGAATCTAGACACAGACTTTACATGCTCCACAAAAATTATTTCAAAATGAATGATAGATGTAAATGTAAAATGCAAAACTACAAAAAGATAACATAGGGGAAGATTTAAATGACCTTTGACTTGGTAATGATTTTTAATATATAATACCAGAGACACAATCCATGAAAGAAAGAATTGACAAGCTGAATTTCATTAAAATTGAAAACTTCTGCTCTGCAAAATGTGCTATTAAAAGAATTAGAAGATAAGCCACAGACAAGAAGAAAACATTTGCCAAATTCACATCTAACAAAGGACTATCATCCAGAATAGACAAAGAACACTTTAACAATAAAAAAAGAACCACTGAGTTAAAAATGGGCAAAAGACCTCAAAGAGACACCTCATAAAAAAGATACCGAAGGCAAGTAAGCATATGAAAAAGTACTCAACATCATATGTTATTAGAAAGTTACACATTAAAACAGCAATGACATCCCACTACTCACCTATTAGAATGACCAAAACACAAAACACTGACAACACCAAATGTTGGCAAGGATATGGAGCAACAGGAACTCCCATTCATTGCTGATGGGAATGCAACGTGGCACAACCACTTTGGAAAACAGTTTAGCACTTTCTTACCACACAATTCAGTAATTGCACTCCTTGGTATTTATCCAAATAAACTGTAAACTTATGCCCACAAAAAAACTTATGCATAGATGTTTATAGTAGCTTTAATTTTCATAAACTCTGAATTTCTGTGAATATAAATTTCTGTAAATTTCAGTTTAATTTTTATAATTCTTATAATTCATTTTGACATATTTTTAACTTTTGAAAATAAGCCTGATATCCTTTATTAGGTGACTAGACAGATAAACTGATAATACAATTTAACAATGGAATATTCACACTCAGATGAAATGAGCTATCAAACCATGAAAAGACATGGAGGAAGTTTAGAAGCATATCACTAAGTTAAAGACACCAATCTTAAGAGGCTACATGCAGTATTATTCCAACTACAGGACATTCTAGAAAATGCAAAGCTCTGGAGACAGTTTAAAAAAAAATCAGTGATTGCCAAAGATTAGGTGGAAAGGAGGGTGAATACATGGAATATAGAGGATTTTTAAGGCAAAGAGGTTATACTCTATGATACTCTAATGGTAATCATGTCACACATTTGACAAAACCCATAAAAATATACTGCTACTATGTATCCACAGAATTTTCTTTAAAAACACATAGAATGTACACCACCAGTAGAAAACCCTTCTATATAAACTTGGACTTTTGAGTAATGATGTCAATAGAGATTCATTGAATGTAACTAATATATCACTCTGGTGTGGGATGTTGATTACAGAGGAGGCTGTGCAAGTGTAGCAACAGCCAGTGTATGGGAATACTGCAATTTCTGCTCAATTTAGCTGCGAAAGCTAAAACTGCTCTAAGCAAATAAAGTCTGTTTAAAAAAATACAGGAAAAAGATGCATTCCCATTACATTCCTCTAGTTAGTTTAAAACATAAATGAATTTGTCTTATTTTGTGGAGTTTCAGTAACTGATCAATTTATGGAGAGGTTGTGTTCCCAGGTCAACTTATATGTCAATTGTTGGACTCAGACCAAACTTTTCCAAAGAGACAACTGTTAAACCCAACTAAATATGGCCTGAGAAGGACTCTGTGCTTTTCTATTTGAGTGCTTGTGGAGGAACCGCAACCTGACTTAATATAATAGGTAGGCAAAATTGAGAACCTAACTTGGGAGAGTGCACCTGTAACAGTGGCTGAGTCTTGGCCAATCCCAGCAGCCATAATTCAACAGCTCATACACTGTCGAGTGTTCAAACTGCGTTCAAATAGGGCAAGCGCTGAGCTGTAACCAATCCAGTTATTTCTGTACCTCACTTCTGATTTCTGTAGGTCACTTCCCTTTTTTGTCTATAAATCTTCCACCATGTGGCTGTGCTGGAGTCTCTCTGAATCTGCTGTGATTCTGGGGGCTGTTTGATTTGCAAATTGTTCATTGCTTAATTCAGCTGAAGTTTTGCTCTTAACACAATGTTCTCAGAGTATTTAAATTCCTAATTCTCATCTACAAAAGCTTTTTCAGCTCAGTGTATAGCTGAGCATCTGGGCTCAATATTTAAAAATTCGACATGTTAGGTACATCAGTTAGAGCTTTGTACCCATTCTCATAAAAGTAGGACTGTATGAGTTCTGAGTTGCTTTCATCTGGATCTCTGCCCCAGCATTTCTGAAAAAATAGATAGCATAAGAATTCTAGATTTATGGAAAGGGAGGGGAAGTTTCTTGGATAATATACCATAGTTGAATGCACAAAAGGTGGTGGTTTTCAGGGGAGACTATGGCTGGTTATAAATCTCTGGAGGTTACAGGTTGTAAGTTGGAGAAGGCATTTACGTATGGATTACTTGTAAGTTTTTTTTTCTTTAGCTAAGAGTTTCTAACTTATACCTGTATTCTTCCAAATATGAGAATCATAATCATGGCCAATATTTAGTGGGTGGCTTCATGTGCAAGAAATTAAACTAAAGACTTGGTATGGATTATCCAGTTAATCCTCAAAACAACCCTAAGAGATAAGTACTGTTATTATCCCCATTTTACAATAAGGAATTTAAGCTTGGATAGCTTCAATAACTTGCCCCAAATCTCAGATTTAATAATTGGCTATGTGTGGATTTAAATTTATTTAGTTTGCTAGTAGAGCTCAAACATCTAACTGCTGCTTAAGGAAGTGGCTCAAATAAGAAAAAAAGAAAAAGCCTTGTTATCGGACTTGTTTAAAAATCAGCCTTGTTTAAAAATCAGCCTTGCTATCGGACTTGTGTCCATAAACACATAATGTGACCAGAAAATACACCAAAATAATTGAGGGCTCTGCATAATTCAGGTCACAAAATATTATGCTAACCTGAAGAATCCAAGTAAGTCTCCAAAGATCAACATGAGTCCATTTACCTGAAAAATTGTGCATACTCACCTCAGTTTTTATTTAAAGAACTGAAAGAGGATGCAAAAATTTGCTGCTTCCAAATTGACATGTGCATAATAATTTTCTATCTCACATCCACTGTGCTTTCACTTCTACTAAGCGAACCTTAACTGAAACAATACTTTGTTTCCTGTTTGATTGTTTTGTAATAAGCCTGGGCTAAATACTGGAAAGAGTGCTGTGAAGAGAAGAGAACAATAAGCAGAGAACAGAGTAAATGACCTATCTGAGCAGTAGCCTCTTCGATTCTTTGATCTGGGGAACCCTCTGATCAATGCAACATGCCGAGGCATAGGTCAGGGGTTCCCTCTGCATCCAGTGGTAAAAGAGATGCTTTGCCTAACTGCTACTCGGGGAAAACAATTGGGCTGAAGCTGGAGGAGCAGAAGAGAGAGGGATTGAGAGACCCAGCAGGGAGCCTGAACAGAAGCATTCACTTCACGGGTTGTTATGGCATGACCCAGAAGGCAGTGATGCGAAGTGCGTCACAAAAGCAGGACTAGCCTCATAAGCTTCTAAAACTGAGTTTTAAGCATATGTGATCTGCCTCCTGAACATTTGTATCTCTCCATAGGAAGGAGGATGAAACAGCTGCACATGTTTTCTCCAGTGCTGTAGACCTGTCATCAGCACTGCATTGTTTACATATGGCTGTAAGGTCTTTAAGCCCAGGATCCCTTAGCTATACAGCAGGGACAGATATTTACATGACAGCTATGTCAATTGGAAGCAGACTTGTGAGCTTGTTTGTTTCACTGAAGCTTGAGTCACCACCACCTGCCCCCTCCCCCACTGCCCCAAAGACACAAATCTAATTCTTCCCTCTTTTTAAAATGAACTCCATGTTAATAATAGAACTGCAGTGCAGATGCTCAAAATGGAAATAGCTGGCATTTCCCTAACAAGACTCATAATTCTGCTAGAAATAATGGATTTCAAGTGAAATAGCTTGAGTCCAAAAGAGTGGTTATAATTCATGACCAGACGCCCAAATGAAATCAAAATCTGGGAAACATGCAAAGTGCTAATTTTCTACATCAGTGGCATTTATCAAGTTCCTACTGATTAATTTGAACAGTGGCTTGGTTGTTCAATTGATAGAGTTTTGTTTGCCTTGCAAAGACATCTGAATGACATTGATTTAAATATTATTGCAACTTCCTGGTTTTTGCGAAAAGCTTTTAGCACTGTAAATCAAAACCCTCTGAATAACAAGTGGCTAACATTAGGTGTTTTTATTTTTATTTTTGTTATTCTTTACTATTTGAGGCAAGATTCCTACTTACCTCACCAATGAAGTGAATAGCACTGTATCTTTGAAGAACAATTCCCATATGTATTACAAGAAAGTGGTTTTTAATTCATTACTGTTGATTTAGTTTATGATTAGTTTTTCCAGATAAAGTACTTATTATGTAATAATGACTATTTACAATTAGCTTAGTTGAAAAATAAACCACTCCTAAAATGTTTATAAATAGTGAAATATTGATAATATGCCCTGATGTTGTTTGAATGTGTCTCCCAAACTTCATGTGATGAAAACTTGAAGCCAGATGCAGTGGCTCATGCCTGTAATCCCAGCACTTTGGAAGGCCAAGGCAGTAGGATCACTAGATCCTAGGAGTTCCAGACTAGCCTGGGCAACATAAGTAATTAAAATTATTAAATAAAATTAACAATTAGCTGAGTGTGGTGGATGTGGTGGCACATAACTTTAGTCCCAGCTACTCACGAGGCTGTGGTGGGAGATCACTTGAGCCTAGGAAGTGGGAACTGGGGCCTAAGTGGGAGCTGTTTGGGTCATAAGAACACTACTCTCATGAATGGATTAATGCTGTTATGGTGGGAATTGATTCGTTATTGTGGATTGGGTTCTTTCTAAGTCAAGTCTGGCTCCCATCTTGCTCTCTCTCACCCACTGTTGCTCTTCCATTTCCACCATGGGATGAGGCAGCAAGAAGGCCCTCACAAGACGCTGGCACCTTATTTTTTGATTTCCCAGACTCTAGGACTTTTAGAAAATAAACGTCTGTTTTTTATAAATTATCCGGTCAGTCTATGGTCATTTGTTACAATAACACAAAACAAACTAAGACATGACCTAAAACTTCTTTTCTATAATCCGACAATGTAAAACAGAAAAATGTTGTCTGACTTGGTGGATTAGTAATACCCTCTTCGCCCACACTAAGATGTCTATGTCCTAACCCAGAGCTTACGAATGTTACTTTATCTGGCAAAAGAGACGATGCAGATGTGATTAAGTTAAGGACCTTCAGAAAGGGAAGTTATTCTGGGTTATCTGGGTTGACCTGATACAATCACGGGGTCCTTATAGTGGGGAGGCTGGAGATTAGTGTGACTAAAGGCTACAGAATACTGGAAGCAAAGAGAGACGAGAAGGTGCTCCGCTGCTAACTTTGAAAATGGAGAATTGGGCCACGAACTGAAGAATATAGTTCTGGGAATTGACAAAGGCAAAGAAATATATTTTCCCCTAGAGCTCCTGACAGAGCCCAGTCTTGTCAACACCTTGGTTTCGACCCATGTTGGCTTCATAGCTGTAAGATAATAAATTTCTATTACTTTAAGCAACCAAGTTTGTGGTACTTAGTTACAGCAGCAATAGGAAACTAGTAAAATAACACACTGACTAACCCCAGAACTTAGAGCAATTAATGCCTTTAGATCGGTGGAAGGAGTGATTGTTTCATTATGACTAGATAATATAGATTAAAATTTAGTATATTCAATTAGCTTAAGGTAAAATATTTCTAGGCATTTTAAAGTGAAACACAGTCATACTACTCTGAAGCCATGTTTGGTGATTTAGGATTCTGTTCAGCTGAACATGGCTGGTCCCAAAAGCAGTGTGCCTTTGGAATACTCAAAGGGTGCTGAAAGGACTAAGATAATGAATGAGCTGTCCAATTACTCAGGAAATTATTAGCAAGTGTTGTACAATTCATGTTCTATCATTATACATCATTCATCAAGTTAACAGCTTCAAACTGTTAATTGAGGCTCATATTTCTCTAAGTCTTTTTTTAAAATTCAATATATTAATACGCAAAATTTGTTATCTAATTAAAATAGAGAAGAGATTTTTCAGAAAGACAGTAGCCTAGAACTTGGGTTTTGAAGTCAGAGAGAACACAGGTTCAAATCCCAGCCCTAACATTTATTGAATTTGTGACCTTGAGGCTGCAACCCAATCTCCGTGAACCTTGGTAAACGGAGAAAGCGTCCTTTCTGTGGGTTTGTTGTGAGACTTAATGAGATGAAGATGATCAGTAATGATTATCTGAGAATATCATCAAGGTGGCATCATCTTCAGCATTGAAAACCTCTTACACACCTCATCCCAGAGAGTCCTGTCAGTCTTGAAGATCTAGGGCTTAATTTGAGATCCAAAATCTTCATTAAATTTCATATAGAAAGAAGGCTGATCTGGCTGGGAAAATATATCTAGTCTGTCACTGAGGTGTAAAGAATGTGAAGTCCAGATATAGACAAATTCGCAGCCATAGAAGCTGTATTGTTCTCCTGATAGGATCTTCCCACATGCCAGCACCTCCTATTTCTTGCTTCTTAGTAACAGAAGATAGATATTGCTATAGAAAATCTTATTCTTCTCTAGAAATCTGTGGTTTAAAATTATAATAGCTTTGGGAAACTCATAGAAAATTAGGATCTTGGGTGAAAAAATAATCTCTAGGCTTTCACCATTCTATCCAGAAGGTGCTTTAGAAACCAAAATAATGGCTGGCCATGCTGGCACACACCTGTGTTCCCAGCTACTCAGAAGCTGAGACTGAAGGATCCTTGAGCTCAAGAGGTCAAGGTTGCAGTGAGCCATATTCACTCCACTGCTCTCCAGCCTGAGTGACAGAACTAGACGGAAAAAAGAAACAACTGCAATAAGTCATGCCTAATTATTTTTCCTTGGCTAGGTAACATAATCTAAATTAGAAAACAATTAGGTGATTATTTACTGCTGTTTTTCTCCTAATCATCTATAACTACAAGTCAAACAAGGTTTGAAAATAAAATGTTTCTTATCTATTATTTAATGATGTTTCATTTTTGTTAAACTAGTTTTCAGAATAGTTTGAAAATGTCTGTTGTAAAAAGAACAATAAACCAGACACAAAGATTCCTGGAATTTGATTTTAATTTTGCTACTTTCTATATGGAGAAACTCTGTGTGTATAAATCGATGAATTTCTAGTTTATTCATTCAAAAATTAAAACGAAAATTTTTCCTTTTCAAGATTACATAGGCAAAAGTGCCTGGCATGTGGTATACCTAATTTTCAGAGCATTTTCTCTACTTTTGCTTATAAAGCAAATACAGACTTCAGTCCACAAACACAAACATGTAAGAAATATAATGTAGATTTATTAGTTTGTCTAATACTCAATGCTGAACTCAAGAGTATTGAGTTCCTGAGGGATAAAAATTATAATCCAAGTTCATCCTGAAGGCTTACTTCTCAGACAATGAAAATATGTTCTTGTGGGAGTCAAATTGCCTGAGTTTCAGTTGTGGCTCCATCAATAATTATTTCTGAGATCTTGGGCAAGGTATTTTACCTTTTGTGCTTTAGGGTGCTCATAATAGCAATAGCTCCATCGTAGATTTGTGTGAAGATCAAATGACTTAACACATGAAAACCACTTACGATGGAACTAACGCATGTTGAGCCCTTAATAATTGCTAGCTATTGTTTTTATATTATTACGTGACACTACCAAGTTAGTAGTTGGTAACTGAATGCTGGTGGAGTTAGGACAGGTAGGGGCAGCTCTGCATCTCAGATGTCGATTCTCCATATGGCTCTGAATTTGGCTCCTGAACTTTATGATGAATTCCATAATCTCTCATATTACCGGGCCCAGCTTTTACCTTGAATCTAAGTGTTTGCTCTGCCTCTCAGCTATGCCCACACTTAGTCCAGAGATACTCAGTGAGATTGCCTGAGACTGTACGTGCCTGGACAAGCCAAGTAAGGAGTTCTTCTCCAGGGGCTGTCTCTACTTTCTAAAGCTCCACCCAGATTCTGCTCCTCATCCTTTGTAGGAATGTCAACTGAGATGGAAAAGCAGACCAAGTGGCTGGGTTCAGGGCGCTTGGCCTTTAGGGATTCATCACTTTCTAAATTTTTATTGCTTCTCCTTCATTCGTCCTCCTTTTTCCACAGGGCATCAAAGCTTTATGGGATGAAAGTTCATGTTTCCAAATACACTGTTAAAGGTATCTGTCTTTTCAGATCATCTCAGACCTAAAGGTTATGAAGGTGTTTTTCTGCTATTGTTAAGAATCCTTATTTCATTTCACTTTTTGCGTTTATACCTGAGTCAATCTGAAATTGAATTTTTAGTGTGCTGTGACGTAGGATGTCCAGATTAATTTTTAAAAATATGTCCATCCAATTGACCCAGCACCATTTAATGAAATAAGACCATTTTTCCACTACTGTGGTACAATGTAACAATTACAGTTCTGTTCTATTTCTACTATAGGGATCTATTTGTCTATGCTTGCACAAATTATTTTGTGCAAATACTATTTGTCTATGCTTGCACAAATTATTTTGATTGCTAGAGATTTAAAGAAAATATTGATATTTGGTACTGAAAATCCTCTAGTTTTGTTCTTCGGTATTACTCAGAAGACTCTTAGGTCTTCGTGTTTCCATATACCTTTTAGAATCGGCTTGTTGTTTTACACACACACACACGGTACTGATAGGAGTTTGATTAGGTTTCATTGAATCCATAAATCAATCTGGAAACCATCTATGGCTTTACAATAATGAATTTAGTCCATGAACATGATACAACCCTCCATTTACTTAGGCCTTTAAAATCTTACTAATTTTTGTTATATTATGGAGGTTTTCATTCAATTGATTCTTAAGTATTTGATGTTTTTGATGCAGTGTAAAAATGTTAAAATTTTATTTTCCATTACTTTGTTGCCAGTATATAGAAATGCAATTGAATTTCATATAATATCTTGCATCCAGTGGCCTTGATAATTTTACTTAATTCCAATAGTTGTCTGTAAAATTTTTCTGCATTTTCAATGCACACTGTACACTAGCCTGCCATTTATAATTAATAAGCATTGTATGTCCTCCTTTTCCATTTTTATGCTCTTTATTTCTATTTCTTGCTATATTGCACTGCTTAGAATCTCTAGTACAATGTTAGAAGATATGTTTTGACATCCTCTACCAGTTCACCAATCCTATCTTTTGTTGTGTCGGTTGCTACTAACCTTCTAAATAATTCTGGCTAGTGTGCTGTTCAGCCCTACAGTTTCCAACTGATAATTTTTAAGATTCCAACTTTTTGATAAAATTATATTTTCATCTGTGTTTCTTTGTGTCTATTTTCTTGCACATATGAATTATAATTATTTTTAAAGCCAGTCTATAAATTTTTATTCATTTATTATTACACTAGGACAGAACGTCTACTAACTTTAATATCTGCATAGTCACAAGTCTCTTTTCATTCTCTGGGTTAAACGATCTCATTTCTTGGCATTCCTAATAATGTTTTTTAATATGGGTTGTAGACACTGGGTATAAGAAGAAAACTACAGAGATTACTAATTATACTACCTTCTTCCAAAGAGAAATAACATTTTCTCCTGCCCAGCAGGTGAGTTTAGAGAGCTAATCACCTTAGTCCAATCAGGCATGATGATGGTGATGGTTGGTGGTGATGCCTCAGTCTCTTGCAGGTAGATCTTTCCACTACTGTGGTACAATGTAACAATTACATGGTTACATAAGGTACATAACACAGTACATTGTACTTTGTACTGTGGTACAATGTACAATGCAACAATGTAACAATCTATTCTTGCAGGTAGATCACGAGTTTTTGAGTTTTTTTGTTTTTTTGTTGTTTTTGTTTGTTTGTTTGTTTGTTTGTTTTTTGCAAAAGTGTTGTTTTTTATTTTCCTTCTCTGGCCAGCTGCAGCCTCCAACCAACAAAACCTTAAAGCATTAGGGAGGGGGCAGGCTCGGGGCTGGGGTTGGGGACAACCCCCTAAGCTCCAGGGCCTGGGGTCTGACCTGAGAGGTTGGGGCTGCAGGAGGCTGGGGAGGCTCCTGGGGGTGGGGGAAGAGGATTCCTAGGCAGTAGAAGAGGATTCCATCCCGATTCCCAGACAGTAGCCTACCAGGTTTTTCAAATAAGGGCTTGGCTATTTATTGAGGTCCTTTCCCCGGACATATTCTGAACTCTAAATCTTTTTCTTCTCAATACTGCAAGATTAAGAAAATTTGACTCTGCTTCTCAGAGCTCTGTGGCTTAGCTGTTTGTTCTCCCTCTTCATTTACCTTCAGAATTCAGCAGTTTTGCCTCTCAAGTTAGATAGAGGTCACTCAACTATGCAGTTGTATCACCCCACTCCATAAACCCTTTGAGAGCCTTTATGGTTTCTCCTTCCCCTGTATTGACTCTCTACCCAGAGAAATCTTAGATGCACAGCCTCTGAGATTTATCCCACACTCAAAACGGGCAAGTGCCTCCAGGGAAAAACTGCAATTTTCTTCTGTGTAGAATCCTTTTTTTTTTTTTTTTTTTTTTTTTGAGACGGAGTTTCACTCTTGTTACCCAGGCTGGAGTGCAATGGGTGACCTCGGCTCACTGCAACCTCCGCCTCCTGGGTTCAGGCAATTCTCCTGCCTCAGCCTCCCGAGTAGCTGGGATTACAGGCACGTGCCACAATGCCCAGCTAATTTTTTTGTATTTTTAGTAGAGACGGGGTTTCACCATGTTGACCAGGATGGTCTCGATCTCTTGACCTCGTGATGCACCCGCCTCGGCCTCCCAAAGTGCTGGGATTACAGGCGTGAGCCACCACGCCCGGCCTCTGTGCAGAATCTTAACTCCCCTCATACTCTTTGCTTAGGGAACTCTGGTACCTTTTTGAAGATGACTTTGGGGCTGGGTGTGGTGGCTCACACCTATAATCGCAACACTTTGGGAGGCCAAGTTGGGTAGATCACTTGAGCCCAGGAGTTCAAGACCAGCTCGAGCAACATGGCAAAACCCCATCTCTACAAAATTTAGCCAGATATGGTGGTACACACAGGTGATCTCAGCTACTCTGGGGGCTGAGATGGAAGAATCATTTGAGACCAGGAAGTTAAGACTGTAGTGAGCCATGATCGCACCACTGCACTCCAGCACGGGTGACAGTGCAAAAACTTGCTTCAAAAAAGAAAAAAAAAAAGATGACTTTTGTACTTTTTATTTATATATAGTTGTTCATAGTGTGTGTATTGACCTGCCACAAACAAATCCATCTACTAAGGAAATACATACTTCTATGAATTTTGAGAGCTGCTCTTAGACCTACTTTAGAGAACAATTCTTTTAAAAAGTAGATTGAAGAGAGGAGTGGGCAGGGCACTTGGGCATGATCCATCCTATGGAAGAGTAACAAAATAACTCCAAACTCTAAGGATAAATAAGACTAATCCGGAGGTTGGCCACTGTGCATGATCACTCTAGACCAGGCGTCCCCAAACTTTTTACACAGGGCGCCAGTTCACTGTCCCTCAGACCGTTGGAGGGCCGCCACATACTGTGCTCCTCTCACTGACCATCAATGAAAGAGGTGCCTCTTCCTGACGTGCATCAGGGGGCTGGATAAATGGCCTCAGGGGGCCGCATGAGGCCCACAGGCCGTAGTTTGGGGATGCCTGCTCTAGACCTACATCCAGCTGAGTTTTATGTTAAGGTTCATTTTTAGTGAAATTATTTCAATGCCTGTGTAGGAATCTTCTGTGGGGTTAAGGGCAAAAATTGCCCTATTTTCTTCCTTCCCTGCTTGTCTCTTAGGAAAGCATTGTCCTGAGCATGTATTCTATTGCCACTGAAAATGACTAATTCATATAGTATGCAACCGTTTCATCTGGGGCACATTCTTCAAATTTATAGGGCTTACTAATTATACATTATCTAATGCAGTTGATCACATAGTTTTTTTCCCCCAGGAGTCATTCATTATTACACATTTTACCCCATTTTTTTATCCCCTCAGAATTACTCTCCTGTCTGGGTTTTGAAGTTCTTAGACAATGTGAAAACATAGTACGCCACCTTTACCAACCAGTCAGTTGAGATGGTCAGGTTTTAATTTTTGTGCACCAGCCTTTTCATAAATTATTATTGTTTTGTATGTTCTATGTCCTGCCTTTAAGCTATTGAATTCTGACTGTCAGGGACATTGAACGATGCTGGCCGTATGCATAGACTAGCTGCCCAAAGCAATTCCCATATAATTCTTTCCCATCACATTATATCTTGGCATAGTGATAGCACGTAAAAAGTAGATTTATAATGGCTATTAATGTCATTTGAGGAGCAAAGTCAGTGTCCATGCAAATGAGGGATTAATGTTGATCCCTAAATGAAGTGTTGGTGCAGCCAAATGTTGTGACAGCATTGCCTTGCAACCTGTTTAAGAGGCATTTCAATCATGATATGATAAATTCCCTCACACTGGTCTATGTAAACTCAATAAAGCAGGAAAGGCCATTCATCCAAAACATATAAGCCATTTGGGAACCTGAAAACATTTTGTTTAGCTTCTAAGAGAAAAGTCTACACTATTTTGCTTAGCTCTTTAAAGAAGAGATTTGGCCCCTATCACTAGCAGTAAGAAATAGTGCTTAACTTTCATGTTTAAGTAATTTTAATGATGGCCACAGTCACTATTAATCATATATTTTTCATATTCCGGGTTTGGCTGTAAATACTTTGCCAGCAGAATAATCCCTAGGTATTTACGGAATTGTTCTGTATAGCACATAGGAAATTTGTACTTGGAGCAGGAGTCTCTCTGGCTAGTACGTTGTTTAGGAAGTATTGAATTTATATAAACAAATACATCAATAGGATTGGCCCCATCAAAGTAGCAAGCCTTATTTCTAATTCATTTCTGTGATAGATTACAGTAACTTGGAAGCAAAAAAAAAAAAAAAAAAAATAGACTACTTACTTGAAAGTGTCAAATGCAATTATTACTTAGTGATTTTTCACTTTTAAGGGTCACAGAGAATACCTAAGACCTGGAGTTATTTGTTCTCATCACTGTTGCCGTTTTGCTTTGAGACTGCTGTGCTTTTAAAATGACCAAATAAAATGCCACAAATCTCTCTCTTCTTTCCCACCTCCTGCCTTCTGTCTCCATGCTCACCAAAGATACCCTTCAGTCATTTCAGGCAATCCAAAGCAAATAGAAATCTGAGACACTCCCTTATTTGAGCCTTTAATTATGATGATGTTTGGTAGATCCTAAACTGTCTTTGCTACGCTAATCATAAACACAAAGAGTTTTATAAATGACCTATGTTTAATCTACATCTTTGAGTTCACATATTTTCGTTCCAATCTGTGAAACAATTATCCCTTATTATAATTTAAATAGGAATTAATTCAACCAGAGATCCAGCCTCTCTCTTAGAAGACATGGTAGATTAATGAGTAAATATGTATTAGCATGTCTTCCAACTGCACATTATTGACCTGAGAGACAACAGGGAGCTATAATGACTGATTATGTAAATCCTCAATTGCAAATTGTTGCTAAACTCCATAATGTCATTAATTTACATTAATGTCAGTCTTTTCTTTATCAGACAGTTATTAATTAGCTGTTCCTTGACACATGCTTTGATGTAGACTTTTTGTGAGTCATTAAAGTCCTTTGTGTAGAGACCTTATTGAAGACCTTTTCGTTTGTGTATAATTGACAAACCAGATGACAGCTTTTACTGTCGATCGTAAAACTGCAGCGATTCACTCAGACATCGAATTTATATTTTGAAACCTTTCCTTTTAACGTTTTTATAGAGAAAAAGTTTAATTGCAGGCACATTTTATTATATGGTCTAAAATATGCCCTTTTTTGCAAGGTCAAGTTTACAGGAGTTTTCTAACCAAATGCACAACTGCTTTTAGAGATTTTGTAATTGGAAATTCTTCTCGGAATCACCCATCATGTATAAATTCTTTATAAAGTCTTGTGTTTTAAATTAGGTTTTCATACTAGTACAGATTTTCACATGTTCAATATGCCACCTAACTGAATTCAGCCCCCTGAACATCCAATGACTGACAGCAGCTACCTCCTGGAAAAGACCAATATCATTTAGATTCGAGGCAATGTTTACCAACTAAGGGTACTCCAGGTAACAGATTGTTTCCATTTTGTGTTTGTTTTATTTGAACTAATTATATTGTTATTCACTGTAATTCATTCATTTCTTTATGCATTCCAAAAATAGGTACTAAGCCCTAATACTTCTACACCCATAATTATCTAGACAGCAGTGAATAAAAGACAAATTCTTGCCTTCACTCAGCTTACTTTCTGAGGTGCGGGGAGCTAGACAATACACAAGAAAACCACATAGAACTTTAGAAGATAAAGTAGAGAGAGGTACAGATGAGTATAGGCAGTGCAATAGAAGCAAGGATCACTGTGGGGACAGGGAATTGTGGGGAGAGGGGAGTGCTGCAGGGAGAGAGGAGTAATTTTAAGACAGGTGATCAGGGAAAAGGTATGGGACAAAGGTTTGAATGAGAAGAGGGAGGAACTCTTACAGACATCTCAGGGAAAGGGGTTCTAGGCAGAGGAAACTGTGCCTGGAACTTCAGGAAGGCTTGAGTGGTGGAGCAGAGTCAGTGAGGATATGAGGAGAAAACAAGCGCAAAGAGGAGGTAGGAGGGGTGTAGGCAGAGCAGGAGGCCTGGGGGGCCTCTGAAAAGCTTCCTGCTTTGGAGGGCCTTGGGGCCGTTGAAAAGACTCCAGCTTTTAATCAATGGTGCGGAGCCCTGGAGGGATTGGAGCAGGATCTGAATATATTAACGGAATCTTTCTTCTTTATGTAAAAAAAAAAATAATAATAAGCTGTTTAGGATAGGTGAGTAGGCAAGGGCAGAAGGAGGGAGAACTCTTAAGAAGTTATTGCAGTAATCGAGGCTAGGATCAGGTGATAATAATGCTGGGTTAAGAAGAGGACAGATCCTAAATGCATGTGGCGTATGTAATACAATATGTATAATATCATATATAATCAAGATTTAGGATTTGCTTTTTGATTCAGTGCTACATACAAGAGAAAATCAAGGATGATCCAAACTTTTTGGCCTAAGCAACTGAGCTATAGAATTATCATTAACTGGCTGGGCATGGTAGTTCATGTATAGAATCCCAGAACTCTGGGAGGCCAAAGTGGATGGATCACCTGAGGTCACGGGTTTGAGACCAGCCTACCAACATGGTAAAACTCTGTCTCTACTAAAAATAGTTAGCTGGGCATGGTGGCAGGTGCCTGTGATCCCAGATACTTGGGAGGCTGAGGCAGGAGAATTGCCTGAACCCAGGAGGCAGAGGTTGCAGTGAGCTGTGATGGTGCCACTGCACTCCAGCCTGGGTGATAGAGTAAGACACTGGAAGAAGAAAGAAGAAAGAAAGAAAGGAAGAGGAAGAGGAAGAAGAAGAAGAGGGAGAGGAAGAAGAAGAAGAATAAAAAGAAGGG
Source organism: Saimiri boliviensis (assembly GCF_048565385.1). Taxonomy (NCBI): domain Eukaryota; kingdom Metazoa; phylum Chordata; class Mammalia; order Primates; family Cebidae; genus Saimiri; species Saimiri boliviensis. The sequence continues at coordinate 50,075,758 of NC_133461.1, forward strand.
GGGAGGAAGAGGAGGAGAAGGAAGGAGAAGATAGAAGGAAGAGGAGGAGAATTGCCATTAACTGATATGGGAAGAAGCATAGGAGAAGCAAGTTGAATGGGATAGAATCAAAATCAGGAATTTGCTTTTTAAAACATGAATGATGTCATTTCTATCAGATACCTATTGGAGATAGCCAGTGGCAGTTGAATATTCAAAACAAGAGTTTAGGGGAAAGTTCCATGCTAGAAATGTTTGCTCAGAAATCATGAGAATGAAGATGTTGTTAAAAGTCATAAAACTGAGAAAGATCACCAAGATACAGAGGACAGAGTAGAGAAGACCTAAGAATGATCTCTAGAGAATTCCAGTGGTAAAAGGTTAACACGGATGTTACAGAACCAGCAAAGGAGACTAAGGAGCATTGACTCGTAAAGTAGGACAAAGACCAGGAAAGCCTTGTGGAAGCTGGTGAAAAAAGTGTTTTACGTATGGAATTCCATACTGCTGACGATCAGTCAAGTAGGAAGATTAAAGGTTAGCCATTGAATTATGTAACATGGAGGTCATTGGTGACTATGGTCAGAGAGCTGTAATGTAATGGGAGTAAAAGTCTGATTGCAGTCAGTTTAAATAGGATAGGGAAAGAGGAGTTGCAATCCATGATTATAGGAAACTATTTTGAGAAATTCTCTTGTAAAGGGAAGCATACTGAAATCCAGGATAAGATTTAGTTGATTACAAGAAATGATAGGGCTCTTGAACATGGATGTTGATGTAATATTTTTCTTGAACATGGGTGGTGATAAAATATTTTCTTGGTGTTAGAGAGCGCTCCATCACAGATATTTCTCATCCTGTGTTCCTCCCATGCCCAGAGTACACCTTCTGAATGTTTTAGAAGCAACAAAAGCACTCATGTAAGAAGAGAGTTAGAAAACTACCTTAAGTATTAGGGTCATGCACTTCCTAAATAACCACCCTTACCTCTAGGAGCCAGAGATCACCACCATCCTGGGTGTTGCTATCAATGAACAGTGCTTGAAAACTCCAGGTCCTTTGTCTGGTTTTATTTTTGACTCTCAGAAGAACATTAGGTACCCTTTCAAGTTTCAGTTGGTTCAAATTAAAATGAAGAGGCCCAACTAGATTGACTCTATAGTTCCTGTGGCATTGATATTCATGATGTTGGATGTTAATAACACTGTAGATTTCTAAATAGTGTGAACAAACTGCACTTTTAGAGAGGCTAATGTTTTCCTTTCGTAGTTGGAGCCTGGATCTGAAAATTATGACATCTGGAAAGTGATATTTGAAAGGTTTTAGGCCCTCAATTTATTCTAAGAGCATTTGCTTTACTCTCAAATAACTCCTGGGAAAGCCCCAAGTGAGGAAAATGATCCAAATGTAGATGCTTAAGATGAAGGTTCGAAGTACCAACTTTAAATCATTCTCCATAGATTTAATTGTTCCAGGGCATTTCTGCATGAATTTTTATAATGGTAACTGTTTTGATCTTCTTTTGCCTGGGGTAGAAAAGGGAAAATGGGGTTTTCTAGGCTTAATGAAGAAAGATCATGGGAAAGGGGCTTCCACCTATACAAGATGATCTGACCTCTGCAATGTGATGTCAAGCAGGAAATTAGCAGAAAGTTATGCAAGGAATAAGCACTTAACATGGCTATTAGTCTTTAGGAATGGTGATTTCTGATATCTCACTAAGATCTTCATTTCTGAGCTGTAAGATTCATATGTTAATTCAAGCCTCAGTTAAAGCAAACAAACAAAGATTTAAACTATAGGCTTGTGTTAACTATGCTTTGAAGAAATCAATGGAGAGAAACTGTGTGCATGTCTGAAAAAGCAGCTATGACCTAGCTAAAAGTGATGAAAAGTGAAATCTCCAGACAAGGTCTATGGTAAAAGACGACCAAAATAAATCTGTGGAAAAGATCAGTGGTCTTGTGGGATTCTCAGAAATGATAATAGAAAACAAATTCACAATAGAGAATGTAGAGTTTGTGAAGTCGTTTCCTGTGAGATTTGGATTGTGTAGTTAGACGTTAAATAGGCAGGTAACACCTAGGGGCCAGAAAACTTGGAGTCTTTGGAGTTTACTCCCATTTGGGTCTCTGAGCATCATTCACAAGAGAATATAGATTGTAAAATAATTGGAATACATTATTCATTGAAGAAAACATATTGACAAGATAGGGGTTTTTGATAGACACTATTAATTGTCTGTCCCAAATCCTTTCTCTTCTTCCTCTTTTCTCACTGACCCTACATATCTCCTTGGGCAGCATTACGACCAGTGGAAAAAGCAAGCTTCCCAAGCTGCCCAGTGAGGAAGCCATGTGCCATGTAAGTTAAAGTCACCAGATGGCACTTGTGGGAAATTCCTTAAATGAGGGACATGCATGGCATGCACCATGTTGCATTTTGCCCTTTGCTTTTGCCCTTTCACTTTTAAAATATCTGTAGGGACAGATACCTGGGGATATAGCAGACACCTTGCAATCATGAAGATGACATCTGTTCTTTAAGGGTGGAGAATCAGGAAAAGAACAGGAGTGCTGTCCCTTATACTGTTCTGGAACCACCATGCAAACTTTGGACTTCCAACTTCTGGCCATCTCACTGTGTAAGAAAAATAAACTTCTACCAGGCGCAGTGGCTCATGCCTGTAATACCAGCACTTTGGGAGGCTGGATCACTTAAGGTCAGGAGTTTGAGACCAGCCTGACCAACATATTAAACCTGTTTCTACTAAAAATACAAAATTAGCCAGGTGTGGTGGTGCACACCTGTAATCCTAGCTACTTAGGAGGCTGAGTCAGGAGAATCACTTGAACCTGGGAGGTGGAGGTTGCAGTGAGCTAAGATCACACCACTGCACTCCATCCTGGGCAACAAGAGTGAGACTCCATCTCAAAGAGAGAGAGAGAGAGAGAGAGAGAGAGAGAGAGAAATAAACATTTTTCCTACTCAGTTAAGACATTATTTGTGTTTCTGTTACATGAAGCCAAACAAAATCCTAATGTTATAATTTTTATTTTAGTGGTTTTTTTTTTTAAGCCTCAAACTTCTACTTGTTGTTTCCTTTTCTTTCATTTCCAAAGGGAATGATCTTGGTCTGGCATTTCTGATGTCTGCATTTAAAGTTGCCATATAAATCAGCAATGTGTTTTCTGCTGCGATCACAGAATATCACAGACTGGGTAATTTATAAACAATAAAAGTTTATTTGGCTCATGGTTCTGGAGGCTGGCAAGCATGGTATTGGCATCTGGTGAGGGCCTCATCTCATGGTGGAAGGCAAAAGTCACAATGCAAAGGACAAGCAATCAGGAGAGACAGAGAAAAAGTAGGCAGGCCCCTGCTATAATTAGCTTCTCTTGAAATGAAAGCATTGACCATCTCCTGAGAGCTCTGCCTCTAAAGTGTCCCCTCTCTCAATACCATCACAGTGGCAGTTAATTTCAGCAAGAGTTTTCGGGGGGGCTGTTTAAACCATAATAATCATGTTAGAAGATTTTTTTGGTCTGTCTTTATTACACATATGCAGCCCCCTTGTTAGTAACAGTAAGATGGCCCCCTGGTTTTAGCAGGACCATGGAGATAAAACCAAGGTGACTTGCCTACTGAGAACTGTGTCCAACTGGCTGATTTCATTAGCTTTGTTGCTTGACTTTAGGAAATGACTGGTCCAAGATGAAACTCAGCTAGTTTTTCTCCCTCATTATGTTTATATATTAGTTGTTTTACCACTCTTTCAAAGTTATAAGCTTCTGACTCTCTATCTGATTTCAAGGGTCTGAATTCAGTTACTTCCAGGTAGTTTTACTTACAATATCAAAAATTTGTTATTTTCTAAGTAGATGATATGTTATTGTCTTTATGCTGATAGACTGTGTTAATGAGCAGAAATGGGGGTGAAATAAGATTAAATCCGTGATAAACTGAACTAATCCCACCTTTAAATTTTCAAATTTGGAGAACAGTTGGATTGTTGAACCAGCTTAACAATCCAGTTTTGTTTCATGTCACCACAAGAGATTCTGGGGGAAATTATGTGAGCTTTGATTAATGTATAGAATTTGATCTCTCCAGGACATAAACTTTTTAAGCACACCATCCTTCAGCACTATTTTTATAGTCTCAGTGATGAAATACAGCTTTGTATTTTATTTTAGTATGTTATCACTGAAGTACCTTGTCACTTGTCTGAGTTGGGTATTAGTCTCTTTGATGGGGTGTTATCTAAATTATGTATCAGATTATGTTCCAAATTATTTTGTAATAAATTTCATTATGTAAATTTAAGTTATACAGCATAATATTATGGGACATATAGATAGTACAAAGATTACGATAGTGAAGCAAATTAACATATTCATCAAAATTATTTTTCTAATAAGTGTCATATAAATTTAAGTTATATGACATGTTATGGGATACATATAGATAGCAAAAAGTTACTGTACTTAAGCAAGTTAACATTCATCATCTCACATGGTTACTCAGTTTTCTTTTGTGATAAGAGCAGCTAAAATCTACTCATTTTCTATAAATCCCATATGCAATAGAATTTTATTACCTATACTTCTCATGTTATATATTAGATCTCTAGACTTGTCCATCCTACATATCTGCTACTTTGTATTCTCTGAACTATGTTTCCATTTCCTCTCTTCACTTCTGATAACCACTGTTTTGTTGTCTATGTAATTTGAAATTTTTCTTAAGATTTCGAATATAATAGAGATCATGCAATATTTCTAGCCACTCATGAAACTGAACTGGGATAATTGAGTAAATAATTATTTTACTTTTTAATTAATCTTTCTTATATGTATGTTCAACTCACATTTATTTCAATGTTTATTGGGGTCTTCATTTAGAAGTTTGCTGATGCTTTTGTAACTAGAAATATGCCATAGGAATTTAACTCTTGTTTATATCATTTGGTCTGTGTTAAAATTGTTTTTTTTAAATTTATCATTTATTTTAAAGTTAGTTTCCAAGAACCCATCAATGATATTCAGTGAGGACTTATTGTATTTTAAGCTGATAACAAATTAACTTATATCACATACAAAAACCTTAGACCTTTACCCCTCACACACACAATTTACGTTTTGTCAATTTACATTTACATGTAAATGTACATCATCATATAATCCTTCACAACTTATTGTTGTTTTGGACCATTTTCCTTTTAGCTTTTGTACTTGAGGTATGTATTGTTAACATACCACCATTACAGCACTGGAGTGTTCTGGATCTGACTGTGTATTCACATCTTCTAGTGAGTTTTATATGTATTTAGGCCAGTAATAGTCATCTTTTTATTTCTCTTGAAGAACTTCCTTAAGCACTCTTGTAAGGCAGGTCTAGTGGTAATGAAGTCCCTCAATTTTTGCTTGTCAATGACTTATTTCTCCTTCATTTCTGAAGAAGAGATTTGCTGGGTATAGTATTCTTGGTAGAGATTAGCTTTGTTTTGTTTTTTCTTTCATCACTTTGATTATGCAATCCCCTTCTCTCCTGGTCTGCAAGGTTTCTGCTAAGAAATTCACAGATAGTCTAATGGGGACTCACTTGTATGTGACTTAATGCTTTTCTCTTGCTGCTTTTAAAATTCTCTTTGTCTTTGATTTTTAATAGTTTTATTATAATATGCCTTAAAGAGGACTATTTCAAATGAATCTATTCGGGAGTGCTGAAGCATCATGGATTTGGGTGTCTATGTTTTTCTCAAGACTTGAGACATTTCCAGCAATTATGTCATAAAATAAGCTTGTGTCTCTTTCTCTGTCTCTTCTCTTTCTAGAAATAACATAGTATAAATACTTACTCACTTAACATCCCATAGGATTTTTTCACTCTTTTTTATTATTCTCCCCACCACTGGATAATTTCAAAAGGCCTATATTCAAGTCCACAGTTTCTTTTTACTGCTTTATCCAGTCTGTTGCTGAAGTCCTTAATTTTATTTTTTATTTTATTGATTGAACTTTTCAGCTCTCAGATTTCCATCTGGTTCATTTTGATGATATCTGTCTCTGTTGAATTTATCATTTAGCTAATGAATTGCTTTCTTGATTTTATTGAATTGTCTATGTGTATTCTCTTGTATCCAAGTTTCCTTAAGATCATTGTTTTGAATTTATTTTTAGGCAAGTTTTAAGTTTTTATTTCTTTGGGATCAGTTATAGGAGAATTATTGCATTTCTTTAGATGTATTATGTTTCTTTGCTTTTTCATGTTTCTTGTGTTTCTGATGTCTGTGCATCTGGTGGTGCAGTCACCTATTCCAAATGTTACAAAATGGTTTTCATAGGGGAAGACTTTCACCTGCAGATGAACTGGAGGGTGCACATTGGTCAGGGTGCAGTGATTTGGGTTCCATGTGGGTATAGTGATGTAGTCTCTATGCAGCTTCTTCAGTGTTAGCAATGATGGCAGGCTCCTCAGTGATTTAGGTTGCAGGAGTTTGTGGCAATTATGGTAGCTGCCTAGATTATTAGGGCAAGGGCTTTTGGGATTATCCCGTTCTTGTCTTTCTCGTCATGATGAATCTTAGCTGAAAGAATCTCTTTGGATTCTGGTTTGCATGGCTCACAGGCAGCCGCAGCAGCACTGGGATCCAGGGCACAGGTGCTCAGAGCAACTGTGAATCTCAGTTCCTGGGATCAGTGTCCTGTAAAACTACTAAAGCACCAAGGCCTTGAGATACAGGCATTAGTGGATGCTATTCTACTAAGCCAGGGTTTGTTGTTCTTAGCCACATATAGCAGCTTAGGCCTAGGGGGCTGGGATATAGCTGTAGTGCTGATCTGTAGAGGGCAGGGCATGGCACTGATATGGTTTCAGGGAAGTTCTCTGGAAGCTTGAGCCCTGGGAACAGATGTAATTCATGATTCAGAACTAACAGGGCACGTCAGCAGCTCAGGCTCCAGGGAATGAGGTACCATCCATTGGTGACTCTGGACCTGGGATGGTGGGATATTGCAGCATGTTAGGCTCTGTGAGGCCAGCTGCAGCAGAAGGAAAGACCCAAGAATGATAAGATGCCACTGTGGCTTGGACCCCATTAGTCAGAGAGCAGCACAGTATTAACTCCACTCCCAGGAGAAGTGGGGTGCCTCTACAACAGGTATTAGGGGACCTAGTCCAGTTCTAAGAGGCAGGTTCTGCAGTCGTTTGTCCTGGAGGATGCATGGCACAGCTCAGCCACAGTTCTAATTCCCTGGATGCAAGGCAGTGTCTGTGGTTAGATCCAGAAAGTGGTGCTACACGGGCCAGTGGAGCTTCTGGATTCTTGTGTTTTGAAGATGGCGACTCTCTGGTGTGTAGGAGGCATGAGGTCCCTGGGAATTGGGGTGTTGCCTCAGCTGTAGCACTGGAGGCAAAACTGCTCTGGTAGTTTGAGGCTCTGTGTGCTTGGGGGCAGGGTGCCACTTCAGCTCAGCCATAAGGGGAGGGTGCACCAGTGACTGGGATGGTGGGGAATGACTGCACTGTGGTGGTTTGACCTTAGAGAGTTGGCAATAGCAGGAGCTTGGTCTGGGGATGATGTACTGTCAATGAGCATACTGTAGTGGAGGCTGAGCCTCAGGGACGGAGTAATGCAAGAGCTACTTGTCCCTGAAGCAGGATGCACTCTAGCAGTGACTTCAGTTCCAAAATGGCACAGAGCAGTAGCAGCACTGGCCACACAAAGTGGGGACACAGCATCACTTCTGAGAGAGTAGCTCAACATGTAGACTCTGGGAAACTCCTTAGCTGGGCTCAGAGCCTGTAAGAACTGCGGGTGCCTGCAGCAATGGTAGGGCTTTCTGGGGTCCTCTTGCTTACCTTTTCTCCACAGAGAGAAGTCCCTCCTGGTGCCGAGGTGATCCCAACTAGGGGAGTGGGTGGCAAAAGCAAACTGTTTCCTGCCCATCTCTGTGCAGCCATCCTGGGTTTCTTGTTCTACAGGATTTCTGCTGCTTTGCTATTATTTAGTACTCCTTTAGTTATTTTGGGCAAAATGCAGTTGTTCTTTCATTGTTTTGGGTTATTTCATATGGGAAAAGAGCCCAAGGAGCTTCTGGTCAGCCCTCTTGCAGACGTCACTGTCAATCCCGAATCTTTTGTGTATTTGATAATTAAATGCAATGGGATCACATAATTATTAAATATAAATTAGTGAAAATGAGCACTATGATTTTTATCACTCGATTGTTCTTTTTACCTTCTATGGATAATCAAGACTGTCTGAAAGACAGATTCATCTCTTATTTCCCTAAACTTTTCCCCTCTGATTAACTCAATAATCCTTACATCTCCTTGTAATAACCTATCATCTGCTTCTAGTTTGGGCCTCTTTCTAAAAGTAAGTTGTAAATAATATCTGATTTCCCATACTTTTCCTGTTGATAATAGATGAGTATGCCACCTTTTTTGTGAGAATAAGGCATTGTGCTGAGCATGGTTTGTAAAAAGGTATGATATAGTCTCTCTGTGAGTGATTTGCAGTTTAATTATAGAGAGGGGATGACTACAACAGTGGAACAGAATAAGTGACAAGTTGTACGGTGCCTTCTTCCCAACATGACATTCTCCACGTGGAGTCTGAGGGTTCAGATAAGGTGAGACTCACATGTGCTTTGCAAGAAGGATATAAATAGACCACTAATAGGTGCGATGGCACTTTAATAGTAATGACCATAATAACTAGCATTCATTATTTTCCATGTGCAAGGCATTATATTAAGCATTCTGTAACAATTATCCTATGAAATCTTCATCACATCTCTATGGTTTAAAATGAACTTTTATTATTACCCCCATTTTAGAGAGGAGACTATTGAGTACTAGAGATGTTTATAGAGATGTTAAGTCACCTTCCCAAGATTACTTAACTAATAAGTGGTGAAGATGGAATGAACATAAGCCCAAGACAGCATGACCCCCAGATCTGTCTCAGTTATAGGCGGGAGGACCTGCAAGGATAGATATGTCTTCTTTGTATCCACTTACCATAATTTAGAATTGTTAGCTTTTAAATTATGCTCAAATTAGTGAACCAATTTCCCTGGATTTCAGCATGATGGCTTTAAAATCAAGGAACTCTATATTTGGGTTTACTTAATGGGCTGATAAACTGCCAGGATTGTGAATTCATTGTTAAACATTAGCCTGGAAGTGAAAGATAAGAATGCACATCCTTTGTCTACAGATGGAGCAAGTTGTCATTCAAAGCTGCAAAATACAACTAAGGAGTTTAAGAACTGAGGAGAACATAAGTTCAAGACCCAAGAGGAGAACATGAGACCAGACAATATGCCAATTAATGGAATTAAACTGAAAAGATTTAAAATGAGGTCCCCTCAGGAGACAATGTAAAAGAAAAGGCAGTTAATTCAATAAGGACAAAAGGATAAGCGAGCTAACTGTGAGAGGATCCGAATATTTAAAGTTGATAGCGTCTTAAGAATTAAAGAACACTGGCTTGTCACTGCTGTGAATTTATTATGCCCCAGTAGTTTGGTCTAATTTGGTCTTCTTCATCCTCTGAGCAAATACACTCATCCCGAGATTCCAGGACAAAAGAAATAATCCTTTTCGTTGCAGTCAAGCTATAAAAGTGATTATGATCAGCAGCCATTCACAGAGGAACAGATAAAGGACCCATCCATCATGCTAGTAAAGTGTCCTGTCCATCTGCCATGTTGCATTTCAGACGGTTTCACCACATTTTGGTTGTTTTCAAAGATGTACTTAAGAAAAACAAATTTTACATTTGGAAGCTCCCCAGGACACTGAGAGTTTAAGTGTACAAATGTAATTTCTCTTGTGCTAAGCAGGTTTTGAGTGCCGAAGGCACGGCAGGGGGTAGATAATAGGGTGCAATAAAGTGGATCTGTATGTCTCTGTAGCAAATAACTGAAAATATGAATTTAAGAAATTCTGTTATAGGATATATTCTCTAGGAAAGCATTGTGTAGTGCCATTATTCAACCATGTATTAGCAAATGTGCCTCCAAAGACCAACATCTAAAGCCCACAGCGGGGAGTAGGTTTAAAATGTCACACCAGGGTATCCAATCCTCTTAACCCAACTTTGGCAAATGCAAATGTAAAGGGACAGCATTGCCAAAGACATACTGTAAGTAGCAGCAAATAATATCTGAGAGGTATATAAACTTGAGGAATCATTTAAGGACTACAATGTTTTTTGTCAATGGGTGTCAATGAGGCCGAAACAAGCCCCATCATATTATGGAGCTTTCTCACGTGATATTTATACCTGGAGACTATCACACTTGATCACTGTTCTGTAGCTAATAACTCACACTGTTTTATCTTTTATGAAACCTTGGTTTGCACAGATTTCATCACCTGAAAAATTCAGTATAAAACAAGTACAACTTATAGTATTTTGGGTGGACTTTTTAGTGGGGTGTAAATGACCTAGATTATTTGGCAAATCAATTACACATTTGAAATATCTGGGCAGGGGTCCTGCTTCATTAAGCCTCTGTATATGTACTATATAACTGAAATTAGTTTCTTAAAGGTAGCAACAAAAACTGTTGTTAGTTCATAATGAACTATAGTAGGGCTTTACACTCTGTAGTAATTCTCTGTTGTAAAGCATTTCTTAACATATTTAGTTCAAACTGGGGTTGGAGAATGATGATTCTGCTCTATTAAAACAGGCATTCCTGCCTCCCCTGTTTTTTGCTAGCTGTATTTTAAGAAACTCGCCACTCAGCTTACTGGTGCAAATATGTCATGACAATTTCTGACACCCATTCATGCTAATGAATTGTAGCACTTAACTAAGAATAAAAAAGGATACTTGTGGGACTCCTGGAATTCCTAAGAACTTCTTAAAGAGGTCATTTTCAGGACACAGTAAGTCTGACATTGCCGTAGATTTGCTCTCCTAGAATGTTTAATAAAAGCTTATAAATGTACACCCAAAAGGCCAAGGATGAGAAGCTATAAGTAAACTTCAGTAAACTATGCCTGAAATTTTAATACACATTTAAAACACATTTATGTTTGACGTACAGCTCAATACTTCATGGCACAATCCACAGGTGAATGTCACTTTTCATATTACTTAGAATTTGTTCCGTTTCATGTGTGGCAGCAGATTAAGAAAAGGGCTTTTGTGTAATACTGATCTATGGCAACATTTAGTCCAACACTTCTCTGCAATCCAGCACCATGGTGGAAATGGAATCTGTAGAAATGGATAATTAAAATACTCTTTATGGCTGTAGAGGATAGATTGTAGGTACAAAAAAGAAGAAAAAAAGAAGACATGATTTTTTAAAATTTTACTTTAGGTGTATACTATATCCAGCATTTCTCCCCATGTTATCCCTCCTCACCCTCCCCACCCACCTCTGTCCCCCCACCTTCCCCATGCCCTGCTGTCCCTCCCCTACCCCCTCCAACTGCCCCCAGTGTGTGATGCTCCTCTCCCTGAGTCCATGTGTTCTCATTGTTCAACACCCACCTATGAGTGAGAACATGTAGTGTTTGGTTTTCTGTTCTTGTCACTGTTTGCTGAGAATGATGGTAGAAAACATGATTATGATTCTTAAGAAGCCGTAATACATAGATCTGGTACCCTATGCTAAGTGCCAACAGAGAAGCGAGATGGGGAGGGAACAAACAATTTTATGAAGGCTTTAGACTTTAACTCAATGATCTTTTCACAGAGTAGGCTAGAATGTACCAGAAACCTTATAGATTTTAGCTAATTAAATTCCTAGTAGAAATTATAGGAGTTCTTAAAGTTAGTATTGAGAAGATAGAAATTTACTGTGGATTTGATTATTTGGAGAAGGTTTCATGGGGTAGCTGACCCTACAAATAGGTCTTATGAGACAAGACAGAATTAATACATGTTGGAAAAATGTGTGTGATGGTTGTAGGGGAAGAAGTCATTTGAGATAGATTGATGTAAGTAGGCTAGGTGGGAAGAATTGGTGAAGAGTATTTAGGGAATGAGGGCTATGACAGTTTTGCTGTGCTTATCATTTGTCATTCCAGTGGCACACCATTGATCCAAAGCCTATCAATAATTCATCTGACCTGTTTACTCTGATAGCCCCAGAAACACCTAAAGGGAGATCCTTTCATGTTTTAGAGATTCATGGATTCCAACAAATGATCATTCAGCAGAGCTACGCCAACTCCTTGTTCTGCAAATTGCAAATGTTGCAGCAGAGATGTAGAGCCACTGTCTTGGTCAGCATTGAAAGGCCAATGTTATCTTCTTATATTTAGAGCAGCCAAGATAAGGTGTCTTTATCTTTAAAATCTTTAATGTCTTTATCTTTAGGATCTTTAATTCCAGATAAAGTGTCTAACTTATATTGCACCATGATTTGTTTAGTCAGCAAGAAATTATCTTCTAATATAATTCTGACATTGCTGACTGTGAAATCTATTCAACTGAAAAGAAGCTATTGCTCCTTCAGCCAAAGAAAATCCTGTGCCATCCGATCACCTGCATGAAAAAGTCGCTAATCTCCCTGCGAAGTCCTCTTGAGCACCACTAGTGATGTGATCAGATCAGGAGGAAAAGAAAGATCATTCTATAAAAAATAGATATCAGGAAATTCAGACAAAGGGATCTGCAGCTTTTGTTTCTTCGGAAATGAGGCCAGCACCTGGCCGCACGGCATTGTTAAAGTGACGTCGAAGACCTGAGCTTTTCCAGCTTAGCAGCAATGTACAAATGCACCCTAAGTTTCTCCAGGTTTTCTTGTCTTCTGGACAATAAAATTATTGTGGGTTTGATTAAAATAATTCTAGTTCTGAATTCAGAAGATATTCCGGACTTTTTCCTAGGAAATGTTAAGAATGCTTAGGAAGTACCTAGTGCAAACTGGGTGTCATTTGTCACCTCCCCCTCCAGATTGCCATTCTGGGCATCTTCTTTAATTTCTTCCTGCTGTCTCCTGACTGCTTCCTGTATGGTATTACTTTCCTTGGTCTGCTTTGTCCCACCTGCAGAGCTCCACCTTACATTTCCCTAAGCTCCCCTGAATTTAGGCTTTTGTGTTCAAAAAGCTTTAGAAGTGACTTGAGACTTTGAGGCTATCATAAGGGAATTAACAAATAGCACAACTCAGAATTCAGCTGCTCCTACAGACCCCTTAAGCCATGGTCTGGCAAAGATGGAGGGCAGGTGCTGTGGCTCACACCTGTAATCCCTTTGGGAGGCTGAGGTGGGTGGATCACGAGGTCAGGAGATTGAGACCATCCTGGCTAACACTGCGAACCCCCATCTCTACTAAAAATACAAAAACATTATCTGGGCATGGTGGCACACACCTGCAGTTCCAGCTACTCCGGAGGCTGAGGCAGGAGAATCACTTTAACCCGGGAGGCGGAGGTTACGATGAGCTGAGATTGCGCCACTGCACTCCAGCCTGGGCAAGACAGTGAGACTCCATCTCAAAAAAAAAAAAAAAAAAAGTGGAGAGATGTTTTGCTAGCTGTCTCTTTCTCGGGCCTCAGCGTATTGGCACATCACAGAGTCCCTCTTCTGCCTAGTTACACATTGTTTCTCTTTTGTTCTCACTTCTTAGTCTTTGGGTGCAACAGAAAAATTCCAATTTTTTCATGTACCTTAGGAATTTCCGCAGAAATTCAACCCCAATCCTTACTATGAAAGAGACTTCTTACATTCTTTCTAGATAAATTCCTTTTAGTTATTTCCATCTCTTTCTCCATCCAAAGTTTGGGGCCAAACAGTCCTGAAAATACACCTCTCTCCAAAATGCTGCCTCTGTGAGTTGAAATGCAGAAATAGCTATTAGCGTCTGTTGTCCAAAAGAACACCAGGATGGCTATACAGTAGAAAAGAGAGCTTTATTGGTGATAATGGTTTCCAAGCTGGGAAGAGAAAGTCTCCAGTGTGGAGCAAACATGCTCTCTCTTTGAAAAGGGGGAGGATGGATTGGGTTTTATGCCTTACAAGGCCTGTATCATACATATTCAGCATGTTTGGGAAAAAAGCTATACATATTTATGAGGGGAGCTGAGCGCATGCATAATAGGGAAACATATATGTAACATACATCACATGTTCACCTTAGAGCGGGGTTTTAGCATTAAAATGAGGCGCAGTTGGTCCCTTTATATCAAAAGGTGAACCACAGATGCAAAGACCATCTGTGCACATGGCCAGGCACAATGGCTCATGCCTGTAATTCCAGCACTTTGGTAGCCTGAGGTGGGTAGTTCACTTGAACTCAGTTTGAGACCAGCCTGGCCAACATGGTGAAACCCTGTCTCTACTAAAAATATAAAAATTAGCTGGGCATGGTGGCAGGTGCCTGTAATCCCTGCAACTCTGGAAGCTGAGGCAGGAGAATTGCCTGAACCCAGGAGGTGGAGGTTGCAGTCCAGCCCGGGCAACAAGAGCAAAACTCTGTCCCCCATACCCCTGCCCTCCAAAATTCTTATTTTCTATCCTAAAATGACTAACCTAAAGGAAATGAAATATGTATTTGGAAAGGGCAAAAAAAATCAATTTTCTGTGTTATTATTACCTATATCATTGGTACTGATTCTTTTCTAAGTTTATTGCTTTCTAACTACACTTGCTACATTTAGTGATGAACATTGTAAAACTTCAGTTATGGGCATCAAGTCCAATAAATGATGTTATTTTGGTGATCTTGGGAGTAAGAAATCTCCCCCACTCTCTTCTTCTATGGTTGACCTTTTCGGAAAGAAATCCCTCTTGAAAAGTCCCATTTTAATTTATTATATTTTTCAAACTACACTGTCACATATGCTTTAATGACACAGTATTTCTTAACACCCAGAAATCAAACCAATACCATTTCTGTGATTTTGAACATTCCTCGTATGGTCTTATATATCAATTATAATCTTCATCAATAATGTACTCTTTTGTACATGTTTTCCTTTTAAGGGGTTTATACACATCAGGATGGATTTCTTGCTATGCGTATCAATAAAAAAACACCTTGGGAAATGCTCTGTTAGATATTATTTCAATGGAAAAGATTTCTTTGGCCAGAAAGGTTAAATGAAGTTCACAGAGAAGTTATTCTGTGACTCCTGATGTGGGGCTCAGCAGATGTTCTCTGCTTCCCAAGTAACGAATGTCACAGAATTAGAAAGATGACCATCATTTCAGTGTAGGAAAGTATATACGATCCTTTTCTTTTTTTTGTATTTGGTTTTGCGAGTTTTGTAGCATTAAAGGCAGTATATTTGTTAAGAGATACCAGCAACCTAAAGGCAGATGTTAGCAATAATGAGGCACTATCAACCAGGGCTTTTTAGAGCAGCAGGTTTTAATCAGAGGAGCTGGAAAGAGGGAGAGAATAAGAGAACTAAGCATGGACACACATAATGGAAATTCTCAAAAACTCTCAAGGGGTGGGATGGGGAGCTGATGACCTTTGTCTTGCTTATGTTGGTGAAATTTAGGAATCACTATTAATGTGGAATAAAGAGCTATGAAGAGTCTGGGCTTATATCCTAGTAACCAAGTGAACTTTCAACTTGTTAGTTGCAAGTTAACATGTTAGCCTCTCACAGCTTTATGGACACTAATAGAAGAGAATTTCTGAATCCGAGACAAAGGACATCTTATTACCACAGCAATAGTAATATTCAGAGTATCATCACTGTTTTTGTTACTCTAATTTCCTGAGCCCCACATTTCTAAGGGTGATGTGAAGAGGGCCAGATGATGCTCATACACGCATTACAGAATGCACAGTGGGTTGTATTGTAACCATGCTTCACAGAAGAGACATTGTGAGTTGGGAAACTGAATCTTTTATAATCAGCAACAAGGAAATCTGCTTGACATTTGTCCTGAGGGGAGACATGATCTTTATTATCCTGCACAGGAAAATAAACCCACACACCTCTCCAGAGGGAGACAAAGTTTCTCTTCCAAACCTGTTCATTATGAAAACATCCTTGAGAGGATAATCTGAAACAGATGTCAGTGCTTTTACCTTCAAAACATATATAAACACAAGAGATCTGTAGTGAATTGTCTTCCTGTACACGACCCTATATAGGCTCAGGTATCTACATGGTGTATGGTGTTGTGTCTTTCTTTTGAAATGGCATTTTTTCCCCCAAATAACTAAGCTTATAAGAGAACACAGATGATTTGCTATAGTGAGAACATGTGCAATTCAGTATTTGGAAGAGGATTGTTATGCTAAGTCCTCAAAAAATACATATATATATCAGGGAAAGAATATATATGTATCTTTTCTCTGTTTCCCTACTAGAATGTTGTTGGCTTCATGCTTACACCTCTGGATCCCTGGCACCTATACAATGCCTGATATATCAAAGGTGTACACTAAAATTTGTTGAATGCATGAAAAAATGAATGAATCAATGAATGAATGCATTGAAGGGGCAAGAGAAAGCAGAGAAGAAGGGACGCAAAAAATAGATGTGTCAGAAACTGATTCATTACTGTTGAGGGCCTACTTTGCATTTAAAGTTCTAATTACATTTTTACCTTTGCATTTTAATTACGTGTTTACCTTTGCTGACCCACCGTTCTGCCTATCTCCGTAGTTTCTCTCCATTTCAAACTGCTGGAAACAGAAACACAGTTAGGATACAGTTGAGTGCCTCTGGTACAAAATAATATTTTGGAATGCTTTTGGCTAAAATTCGTAGTCATTTATTTTCTTTTTACAAAATCTACTGACCTTATTCAGATTTCACCAGCTTTACATGCATTTACACGTGTATGTATTTAGCTGTATGTAATTTTATCACATGGTTAGATCTGTATGACCAACACCACAGCCAAGACATAGAAGAGTTTCATCACAAATATCCCTCATGCTGCCCTTTGATACCCATAGCCACTGCTCTCTTTAACCATTTTCCAAACCTCCAGCAAATACTAATCTGTTGTCCATCTTGACAATTTTCTCATTTCACAAGTGCTATGTCACACAGTATGTAACCTTTTGATATGGGCTTGTATTCACTCAGTCTAATTTTCTTGAGATCCAGCCAAGTTGCTCTGGATTTTGCACATACTTTGCACATTGTTTACTGCAGAATAGTATTTTATAGTAGGTTGTAGCATAGTTTGTTTAGTCAGTCACTGCATGAAGGACATCTGGGTTGTTTTCATATGGAGACTATTACAAATAAAGCCACTATGAACTTTTTACCAACATGTTTATGTGTGAAAATAAGTTCGGATTCTATATGATTGGATGCTATTGCTTGATTGTAGTAAGCACTTTAAGCACCTGTTTAGCTTTGTACAAAACTGCCAAATTTGTATCCATAGTGCCTGTGCCATTTTACATATCTACTGTCTTAGTCTGCTTGCAATGCTATAAAGAAATACCTGAGGCTTTATAAAGAGGTTTTTTCACTCATGGTTCTGTGGGCTGTACAAGAAGCACCGCACCAGCAACTGCTTCTGTGAGGGCCTTAGGAAGCTGTCACTCATGGCGAAAGGGGAAGGAGAGCAGGCATCACATGGCAAGAGAGGAGGAAAGAGAGAGAAGGGAGGGGTTCTGTGCTCTCTTTTTTTTTTTTTAATTTTTAATTTTTAATTTTTTTGAAGATGGAGTCTCACACTGACCCTCAAGCTAGTGGTGCACTCGTGGCTCACTGCAACCTCCACCTCCCCAGATCAAGCACTTCTCCTTGCCTTAGCCTCCCAAGTAGCTGGGATTACAGGTGCCTGACACCACACCTGGCTAATTTTGTTGTATTTTTAGTAGAGATGGGGTTTCACTGTGTTTGCCAGGTTGGTCTCAAATGCCTGATCCACCTGCCTCGGACTCCTAAAGTACTGGGATTACAGGCGTGAGTCACCATGCTTACCTCCATGCTCTTTTCAACAACTAACTCTTACTTGAACTAATAGAATGAGTTCACTCATTACCACAAGGGCAGCACCAAACCATTCATCAGGAATTTATCACATGACTCAAACACCTCCCACCACCAACATTAAGGATCAAAGCTCAACATGAGATTCGGAGAGGACAAATATCCAAACTATATCATCTACTAACATCTTCAAGTGATCTAGTTTCTCCACATCCTCACCAGCATTTGGTGTTATTATTTTCTACTTTAGCCTGTAAAGGAAAGGAAAAATATTGGAATATACATCTACATTCTGACAGATGTATAATATTTTGTTGTGGTTTTAACACACATTTCTCAAGTAGCTAATGATGTTAAACGTATTTTCACGTGCTTATTTGCCATCCTTAAGTCTCCTTTAGTAAAATTTCTGTGTCTTTTGCCCAGTTTCTAACTAAAATTCTTCATTAGGTTTTGACAGTTCTTTTCATATTCTAGATGCAGTTCTTTTCTCAGATCGGTGGTTTGAAAATATTTTCACCCAGTTTGTATCTTGTCTTTTTATTTGTGTATCAAGGTCTTTGTGGAGCAAAAGTTTTTAATTTTAATGAGATTCACTTTATCAATTCATCAGGTTTTTTTGCTCTTATGGATCATGCTTTTGGTGCTAAGTCTAAAAACTCTTTGACTAACCTACTCCTATATATATATTTAAAACTACTATGTTTTACACTTGGTATGTTACCCATTTTGACTTAATTTTTGTCTAAGATGTGAGGTTTAGGTCAAGATTCATTTTCTTTTTGCCTACCTCTAATAGCTCCAGCATCATTTGTGAAAAAGACTGTCTCCCATTGAATTGCTTTTGCACCTTTGTAAAAAATCTAAAATAACTTCAGCATATTGGTATAGGTCTGCTTCTGAGTTTTCTTTTCTGATTTGTTGATCAATCTGTCTATGATAGTTGTTGATTTTACTGTAGCTATACATAAGCCTTTTCATCAGGTAGAGTTATATTTATCATTTTATTTTCTTTCTAAAATTATTTTAGCTATTCTAGCTCCAATGCCTTTATATATAAATTTTAGACTAAGATTGTTGTGTTGTACTAAAAACCACTAGTTTGAACTTCAATAGGCATTTCATTCAACTTATAGATCAACTTTGGGAAAACTGGCATCTTTGCTATGTTAAGTTGTCCAATCCATTAACTTTGTATGAGTCTCTATTTATTTAGAACTTTGATTTCTTTCATCAGCATTTTGTAATTTTGGAATTTAGATTTTGTATATGTTCTATTAGATTTATATCAAGTATTTTATTTTAGAGCAATTATAAATCATACTATATTTTAAATTTCCAAATGTTTATTGTTAGTTTACAGAAAAGCTATTGATTTTTTTTTTTTTTTTTTTTTTTTTTTTTTTTTAGGATGATCTTCTATCCTTTGCTTTTGGTGAACTCATTGGTTCTAAGAGATGTTTTGTAGATTCCTTGGGATTTCCTACATAGACAATCATGTCATCTGCAAATAACAACAGTTTTGTTTCCTCCCTTTCAATATGGATGCCTTTTTCTTTTCTTTTCTCTCTCTCTCTTTTTTTTTCTTATTGTGCTGTCTACACCTCTTTGGATAAAAATGAGAGCAGACATTCAGACTTCTACCTAATCTTAGGGAAAAATCATTCAGCCTTTCACCATTAAGTATGATGTTCACTGCAGGGTTTTTGTATAGGGCTTTTTTTCCACTTAAAAATGTTTCCCTCTATTTCTAGTTTTCTGAGAGCTTTTATCATAAATGAGTGCTGGATTTTGTCAAATGCTTTTTCTGCATCAGTTGACATGATTATATGATTTATGATTTTTTCCTTTAGCCTGTTGATATGGTGGATTAGATTAATTGATTTTCTTAATGTTGAATCAGCTTTGCATACCTAGAATAAATCCCACTTGATCTTTGTGTATAATTATTTTTATATATAGCCAAATTTGATTTGCTAATATTTAGTTGATAATATAAATTCATGAGATATTCATCTGTAACCATCTTTTATTTTTTTCTTTATTACTTTTTTAAAACTATCTTTACCCAATTGTCTAATTTTAGTATCAGCAAAATACTAGCCTTGTAAAATGAGTTGGGAAATGTTTAGTCCTCTTCTATTTCTGGGAGAGATTGTGTAAAATTTATGTTAATGCCTCTTTAAATGTTTAGCAAAATTATCAAGTGGTGCCTTCTGGGCCTGGAAATTCCTTTTTTAGGAACATTTAAATTTTAAATTTAATTTCTTCAATGGTTATAGGACCATTCATGTTATCAATTTCACTTTGATTGTCTGGGTGTGGTCATTTATACAATGATTATGGTATACACATTTCAGTACAGTTTCTACTCACTTTACCTACAGAGGCCTTTTTACCTTCGGGTCTAATACACGGTTGTCAGGGTTCCCTAGATCCAGGAGTCCTGGTATAAATAAAGCAGTTACAGCTGTTGTTTTCTGCTCCTGTGGCTCTCTGGTGAACTTTACACTACTCACTCGTTCGTGTATGAGGTGTCTAGGCATGACCGCCATAGTTCTCAAATCTCTGTACCAGTAGGCACAGGTGGCTTTTAGAATCTTGATTCTTTCAAAACTCCAGATGTCTCAGAAATCCTTTTATGCACCTTTAATGTGTTATAACTTCATAGAACATAGTAGACTGGAGAACAAGTAATGGGAGGTATCTCAGGCTGCACTTTACATTGGTTTGTAAGGAGCAATTTTCCTTGAATTAAGGGTATCCTAAAAAAATTATAGCAGATTAGCATGAATATGTGGACCATTGTTCTGACTGATACAAATAGTGTGTTTTCAAAGATTGTTTGAAATGTATTTGAAGGACATTTATATCCATGCTCAACTACAGGCATAAATCACGTTTTAAAAATAAATATATTAAATTTTTGTTCTCCACTATGTCGTTAATAATGCACTTTCAATTGGTTTAGCCATCAAGTGCTAACTGCATTTTTTTCACCAAAAATAGCACCTTTTTTCAACATGAATTATTTTTAACATCAGTCTCAAAAGATTTTTAAAATATACTATTGTAGACCAAGAAATAAGAACGCATTTCACTAACCGGCTTGCATCTAATACATAAGAACGTCCAAAATGGTGACTGCCACAAAAGAAAAAAGACTAAAAATGTATGCCTGTGAAAAATATGATCGCAGAGACTGAGAATCATAGTAACAGGCCAATTTCCAACAGGTTCATGGGCAGGTACCTCCCTTGCATACCCACTCTGCATATGTATTAGGCTGTCCCTGCAGCACACCGTTTGGCCACCTGCAGTGTCTCTAGCTCTGGCAATTCCTTACATTGCCACAGAATGTAAGGAATCAGAGCTATGAAGAGGCAATTTTGAAAAAAGATACTGCATGTAATATCTTTGTGAGTTGCAAATGATTAAGAAAGCATGAAGTATTCCCTCCTTAAGAGATGTTTACATTTTAAGATGGAGCAAAGTGTCTATTTGATATAAACAAAAATATTGGAATATACTTTTGACATCTTAAACATCAGAGAGCGGGCTAAGTAGGTCACTGTTTAAGCAAAAGGACCCTCCAGTGGGTTTGTAATAATGTGTATGACTTCCCCCACCAGCACTGACCCTTTGCCACTATGAGTGAACTAATCATTTTTACACCAACAATCCTGGGAAGTATATTACCTTACTAAAATCAAAACTCCAAACTACGCAGAATTTAATCTGCCATGATAGTGAAGAATCATCATTAGCATTTAGACAAACAACTAGTTTTTGCTTACTGTTGGAATAGTTTTAAACTGCTTATGGTGAGGATGGTTCAATTTTATTCATTTTGTTGGTATGTTACAAAGAGCTAAGAAAATTGTCTTTGTTGTTCTACTCCTAAGGCTATGTTCTCCTTCGGCATTGCTAGAAATTATATACAGAACAGAGGGCAAACTACTAGAGCTCTCTTTCTCTGTGTCAGAAGTTTACCATCTGAAAAAGCAGCATTCAAATGATTTTAATTGCACTCATTTTCCCAACAGTCTGCCCTCTACAAAGTCAGGATTCATTCTTTCCTTAGGGATTTGCATGGCTTTGGGCCATGGATCTGGCTCCTAGGAACTTTTCCAACAAGATTCACGCTGTTTAGTTATGCAGCTCTCATAATTGGGTGATTCCTTTCTCCAAAGGCACATATAACTCCCATTAGCGTCACTGGGGCTAAAGCTCATATTTCAAGGGAATCTGAAACTTGTCAAGGATGAGAGGAACTTTTAGTTTTTCCTGCTTTGATTTAAGCCTTGTCTGGTGATTTTGATACCTCTGATGGTTTTTCTTTTCTTCCAATTTGCTAACATGTTACAGAAAATTAACCATCTGGAAAACAAAGCAAGCAGGAGTTTCTCTCTCTCTCTCTTTGTGTCTCTCTCTTCCTCCCTCCCTCTTTCTCCCTCTTTGTTCAGAGAATTGCATTTTTTGAGTCAGTTTCTTTCTCGTTATTATTTAGGTCAGCATCTTCACTATTTCTTAGTTCTGTTCCTCATTCCAGACTCTCACTTCTACAGAAAATATTTCCATGATCTTCTGTTTATTTTGTCCCAATTTATTTTTAAATGACTTAATTCTGTCTTTTGATATCACACAAAGTTCTTAATTTAAACCTTTAAAGAGGCCATCTATTTTATTTAGTTTATATTAGCCTCAAAGCTATCAGGTGAAGGTTCAGAAAAAATTTGTTTCAATGTTATAAAAATTTTATCTGGACTCAAAAATTAAACTGTAATTTTGACATCATTAGGTTCTCATACCTTGTGAAGTCACAACCTTAAACTTAAAACATAGTCAAAAATATAAATTCTCTACTTTTTCAAGTCTCTTAGTTTTTAACTAAAGATATGAAAGTCACTGGAGCCCAGTTTCTTAACCCAACTTCTATGGAATCTATATGACTTCATGGATAAACTTCAGAAGATTTGAAAAATTTCATAAAATTGCTCATTTTTGTTTTTGTGAATTCTAAGGAGAAGATTCAAACCTTTCAAATGAATTCATAACCTTAAAAAAATCTGTTACCCATCCATTAGAAATACATTCCAACTTTCTTATGAAGATAGCCTCAATTCTAGTTTTTCTGAAACGTGAATGACAGCTAAAGAGAGTGACCAACTTTAAAGATTCTCTCCATCCCACCTCATGCTTTTGCCTCCTGGTGAGCTACCTCTATACCCTGTAACAGAGACCCAGCAGTTACCACTTCCCCTAACTATTAGTTCCCCGTAAACAGGATTCATTGTAATGCCTCCTCATTTCAAGACATCAAGGCTGTAACCCCTTATCCCTCTCTACCAAATGACTAAAGGTTCAGTAGAGTCAGCGAGGCATGGCCCGTCTCTGACCAATAACAAGGCAATCACTGGGTTCACTCAATTCAGTTCACTCGGAGATGCCTTATTATAGTTTCAGTATTATGCATTTAGACAAAATAGGATTATCTAAATGCAACTTGTGCTGTGGTTGAACATAAAAATTTATCTAGTTAAACTAAATATGAATTATAGGTTTTTTTTATTTTCCAAAAACAAATTACACCCATACTCTCTGTCAGCTATAGTCTGGTAATAATGTAACTCTGGGGGTCCACACTGACTGTCAGTAACAGTTCATTAGGCAGGCTGACCAGGCTAGTGCCGCAAGACAGGGCTGATTTTCTAGGTTTTCACATGTTCCATTTGCTCTGTTATTTGTGTTGCAGAAAATTGCCAGACTCTTTGCAATTCACTTGTTATTTAATTAATCCCTTATGAAGTCCGTTTCTCTTGTGAATTACCTCTCCTTCATAATTTCTGTACTTTTTTTCTTGCTCTCTGCAAACTGGCCGTTGTGTCCTCTAATATTTGCTCTCTGCTTCATGGCCCCAGGCCTTCAGAAGGGCCCTCAGTTGCTGGCTGTCTTTGTGTCCTTCCCATTAACCACTGACTTCGTACTTTTGACGCTGCTATACTCACTGTAGTTCATGAGTTTCCATTTTCTTTGTAACTGCTTATTGGTTCTTCCTGGTAGGATAAGCTATTTCTGTATTTCTCACTTCTTTTAAGCACTCTGAGATCTGCAGAACTATTATATCCTTCAGACATCTCCACCACCCCTTCCAGGTCCTGTTTGTATGTGTATGTGTACGTTTAGTCAAGTCAACAGATACTAATGTGTTTAGTATTGTGGAAGCTTCAAAACATACAAACTTACGTGTCTGATATGGTTTGAACCTCTGTCTCTACCCAAATCTCATGTGAATCGTAATCCCCAGTGTTGGAGGAGGGGCCTGGTAGGAGGTGAATGGATCATGGGGGCGGATTTCCCCCTTGCTGTTCTCGTGATAGTGAGCGAGTTCTCGGGAAATCTGGCTGTTTAAAGGTGTGCGGCACCTCTCCCTTCCCTCTCTTCCTCCTCCTTCAGCCCTCTAAGAAGTGCCTGCTTCCCTTTCCATGATTGAAAGTTTCCTGAGGCCTTCCCAGCCATGCTTCCCGAACAGCCTGCAGAACCATGAGCCAATTAAACTTCCTTTCATC
Source organism: Saimiri boliviensis (assembly GCF_048565385.1). Taxonomy (NCBI): domain Eukaryota; kingdom Metazoa; phylum Chordata; class Mammalia; order Primates; family Cebidae; genus Saimiri; species Saimiri boliviensis. The sequence continues at coordinate 50,100,207 of NC_133461.1, forward strand.
ATAAATTACACAGTCCCAGTCTCAGGTTATTTCTTTATAGCAGTGCAAGAATGGACTAATACAATGTGTCATGGTTCCTGCCCTCAAAAGGGCTTACCGTTTAACTGGAGAAGAACTTTGCCCTTGACCTTTTGCTAAACAAGACATTTAGATTACATTTGCATCTTCCAGCACTAGTTAATCACTTTATTTTTTTTTTCAGAGTTTTGACACTGCTTATGTTTAGTAATCCTGGAATTACCACCCGTTACGCTTGCTATGGAAGAATTTTCTTTTTTCTTCTATGTTGCATTTTTATAGCTACAACTCTGGACACCTGTTTTCATTCCTGTTGTCTCCTCGGGGACTTATTCTTTCTGGCTTTCTTAGTTTGTCAGAGTCCTGCAAGGCATTCCTCAATCCATTTTACCTTTTCACCGTTTCTTCCATCAAAGACACCAGCTTGCATTTATAGCATGTGACATTGATGAGTGCCTCAGAGAGAAAAGCAAGCATAAAGCTGAGACTGCATGTTACTGCCGTCATTCTGTTCCCCTGTGCTCATACCTCCTGGGAAGAAAAGGAGAGACACAGATCTTTGTAATTCCCTCAGAAATTTTTCCTATAAATGTTTAAAGCAAACTGCCTTTTGGCAGTGCCTGTTTATCTCTGGGCACCCGGGACCACTCTCTTGAAATCAGTCTGGACACTAGCCTGTATTTCTTCCCATTGAGGCTTTATTATTCTGCTAAAATGATAGCCTGAATTATTAATTTATATCCTAGGTATCTGTCTGCTTCAGATACCAAATAGACAAGGAGCTCTTGCTCAAATATTCGAGAAACATTTATTCCCCTACTGAATTAAGAGTTCTCTAAAGGAACAGGACTAGTGGGATAGATGAATATATGAAGGAGAATTTATTAGGAGAATTGACTCACACAATCACAGGGTGAAGTCCTGCAATAGGGCATCTGCAAGCTGAGAAGCCAGGAAACTAATTCAGGTCCCCAAACCTCAAAAGTAGGGAAGCCAATAGTGCAGCCAAAGGCCCAGAAGCCCCTGGCAGACCACTGGTAAGTCCAAGAGTCCAAGAGCTGAAGAACATGGATTCTGATGTTTGAGGGCAGGAAGCATCAAGAACAGGAGAAAGATGGAGGCCAGAAGATTCAGTTAATCTAGTCCTTCCACATTCTTCTGCCTGCTTTTACCCTAGCCATGCTGGGATAATGAGAATTATTTATCCCTGTTGTCACAAGGGTTAAATAAACCATAGGATGGAATGTTAAGCACTTCACTTAAAATATAGTAGATGTTCAATAAAATATTTGTTGAATGAACACATGAACAAATGTCGTGACAGTCTGGGGAAACTATGACATGTGGCAGTGTTTGGGTATCATAGTAATCTGGGTTTGAATCACAGCTCTCTTATCTACTACCTTTGTGATCGCAAGTGAATAATTTTCTGCTCTTCAAATTTCTTGTCTGTGAAGTGGGAAAATAAAACTTACTCCACAGGTATGTTAGAAGAATAGATAGAATAAGATAATGTGCATAAATCAGTTATAATGTCTAGAATACAAGGAGTATTCAATCAATATTAATAATTTTGATACCATCTAGATTTTCCTAAGATTTTCAAATGTTAAAAGTAGTAAAATCTTTCAACTGGAAAACCAGGAACTCGTTGTCTGTCTTCCACTGCAACATTTCTCCAGAAAATACTAGGCTAGAAGATAGTCACGTATGTCGAACTCACAGTATTTTCAAAGGAAATTGATTGTTGTTAGGATTCACATTTCATAACACCCCAACCTCTAGTACATGTCGTCTTACCTTAATATTCATTTATCACCATGTAATTTGTTTGCATTATATATTATGTCCATAATCTTGGTTAGGTTTTCAAAAGTAGATATACATTTTTGGGAAGTTAGTCTCACTTTTTCCAAACATTCTGAATTCCAAAATTATATGCAGGCTTCTCCCGGGCATTTCATATTTTCCTTTCAATTTGGATTCCCTAGATTGGCATTTATACCAGAGGTGCTACTTTCCATTTAAATTATTTCTGTGAGCACTAGGACTCCATCAGTTGAATGTATTGTATTTCACCAACATTTCAAATCCCTCATTTGAGCCCCATGGGTACAGGGTGTTGTGTTATTTACTGATAAAACGCTAGGCCCAGAACAATGCTAGATATATCATAGATGGCTAAAAATATATTTGTTGAATTAAAGAATGAATGTGTTTACAGAAAAGGAATATGCATAAGCTTCCAGTTTTCTTTTTTAGCTCTTTGCAATTATATAATACATATTTATGAACTATAAAAGTTTTATCATACTTTTATTAAGCATTTCTAATAATTCTTTACTAAATAATTTGCATATGTAGTTAAGCTATTTAAAAAACAGTAGCCTGGACCATTGCTTTTTTTAGCTACCTCTTTTTCTGTTTCCTGTTATCTGCTTGTCTAGAGCATTCAAGGGTTTGCATAGCCTTTTTACTAAAATACAAAGAATTTCATTAGAAAATAAATCATTCCTGGGGAGGTGGGAAGAGATAGCATGGGGAGAAATGACAGATACAGGTGAGGGGACTGAAGACAGCAAACCACACTGCCTTGTGTGTACCTATGCAACAATCTTGCATGTTCTTCACATGTACCCCAAAACCTAAAATGCAATAAAAAATAATAATAATAAAATATAAATTTAAAAAAAAGAAAATAAATCATTCCAATATAATCTATTAATTTTTTTGAGTTGTATTACTACAGATATAATAAAATGAATTTGTGCTTTTAGTAGAGAAGGAACTCTATTTCTGTTAATATCCTCGCCATCAGAAGAAAACAGTGTTTGTTAGAAAATCCCATTATAAAATAATGGGTAATATTAGTAAGGTTTACAAAATGTATTTTATTAACGTGATGGTTAATTTTATATGCCCACTTGGCTAGATGCCCAGATAGTTGGTAAAATATTATGCATTATTTCTGGGTATGTCTGAGGATATTTTGGAAAGGGATTAGTATTTGAATCAGTATGCTGGGTGAAGAAAATTCACCATTACTGATACAGGCGGACATCATATAATCTGCTGAGAACCCAAGCAGAACAAAAACCAACCTTCAGAAAAATGGTTTTTTCTCTCTCTCTCTTCTTGAGATGTGACATCCATCCTTTCCTGCCATGAGACATTGAAGCTCCACCCGCTGTATCTATCAAAGCAGAATCTCAGGAAGGGAGATGGGTAAAGAGAGCTGTGGAATCAGCTTTTGTTGTTACCATTTGTTTGCATTTAAAAGCTGAAATTCACTGGGCTTTAAAATGTTTACCTATAGTGAAATGCACTGATTGTTAGTGTGCAACTCGGTGACTGCTGACAAACGTTTACAAATGGCTTTTCTATTTTGTGTAGCCAGTCATCCTAATTTTAGTTGTTTCTTTTCTAACCTGTGGATTGCCTTTTATATTTTCTTTATAGTGTCTTTTGATGTGTAGATTCTTTTTAATTTTGAAGAAATGCAATTAATCTTGTTATTTTTCCTTAATGGTTAGAGACTTTTGTGCCCTATCTAAAAATCTTCGTTTACTTCAAGGTTACAAGGATATTCTACATTTTTGTGCTAGAAACTTGCCATTTTAGCTTTAGGATGGAGATATTAGATTCATCTAAAACTTTCTCTGATGTCAAGGGTGGGCAAACTACAGCCTGTCAATGAAGTCTGCCCTATCACCTTTTTTAAAAAAATAAAGTTTTATTGAAACAGTTTTTGCTTGGGCAGTTACATAATGGCAGCTTTTGCCCTATAATAACAGAGATCAATGGTAGTAATAACAAAGATCATATAGGTAAAAATATTTACTTTGACACCTTGCAGAAAAAGTTTGCCAACCCCTGGTATACAATATGAGAAAGAGATGAAGTTTACTTATTCATATATTTACTTTTCCATAGAAGTGTTTCATAACCATTTATTGAAAAGACTATTTTCTTCACTGAATTGCTCTGAAACATTTGCTGAAAAATCAGCTAAGTCTATGTCTGTATCTACTTTGTTCTATTAATCTATTTGCCCTTACACACTGTACTTCAATTTTACAGTACCTCTTGATATTAAGTAGTATAAATATTCCAATTTAAACAACCTTTTCCAAGATTGTATTGGCTATTTGAGTCTTTGTCATTCCATGTAAAATTTAGAATTCCTTTGAAGTTGGAATTGCATGAGTTTATAGGCTACTTTGGAGAAAACGTGTCTCAACAATATTGTGTTTATCCATCAATGCACGTGATATATCATTGCATGTATTTAGGTCTTCATCGTTCTCAGCAATATTTATAGTTTTCGTATAAAGATATTGTAGATCTTACACAACATCATTCTAAGTTATTTTGTTTTTTAATACTGCAGTAAATAATATTTTTATCTTCATTTTTCAATAGTTTTTTCCTAGAATATTTTTAGGCCTACAATTTTTAAGCCTTGTATCCTACAACTTTATTCAGGTAACTTACCAGTTCTGGTAAACTTTTGCGGATTCCTTCCACAATCTTATCTGTAAATGTTTTTCAAAATCAGGGTTTCTTTTTTAATTTTAACAGTTTTCCCTTTTACTTCATTTTCTTATCTTATTTCAATGACTGGAACATATGGTTCCATGTTGAATCAAAGTATTGATAATGGTCTTCCTTATTATTTTTTATTTTTAGAAAGGAACGTTAAATACTTTACTATTTAGTGGTAAAATATTTAGCTGGACATTTTTCATTGATGGTCTGTATCAAATTGACAAATTGAACTCCCATTTTAATTTCACAGCCTTTTCAGTAATGAATATTGAATATTATTCAATGCTTTTCCTGTATCTATTGAAGTGATTATAAGGCATTTTTTTCTTTTTCTGTTAACAGTGAATTATATTGATTCATGTTTGAATTAACACACCAGTTTTGCATTCCTATGAAAAAGTTTTAATATAAATCATTTTAGTTATTTTATGGTTCACTTATGAATATTTTATTAATAATTTTTGAGTAACATTAGTCTGAGGATTTTTGAGTAATACTGGGCTTATGAGTAATACTGGTCTGTAATTATGATGACCTCATAAAATGTGTTAGGAAATGCTCCCTCTCTCAATCTTTGTTTTCTGATTCTTTGTCATTAGTATTATTTCTGCCTTAAATGATTGAAAGAATTCACGAGTAAAATAAGGCCCGTAGTGCCTTTTTTTTTTTTTTTTTTTTTTAGGATTTTTTTGTTTAATTTAAAGAAAATTTCTTTTACATATAAAAAACTTTTAACTTTCTTTTCTTTTGAGTCAAATTTGATAAACTGTGGTTCTGAATTGTGGCTGTGAATTGTTAAATGTATTGGTGTAAAGTGTTTCATATCTCTCTTATTGTTTTAATGTCTATAGCATTTTTATTAACACTTGTATTAATTAACATTTCTCATTTTTCTTGTTCATCTTTCAAAAAGTTTGTTTATTTGTTAATCTATTCAAAAAACCCAGTTTTGACTTTAATTTTTTAAATTTATTTTTATTTTTTATTTCTGCACTTTCGTTTATTATTAAATTTTCTTAACTTTGGGTTTTGTTACTCTCCTTTTTCTAGATTCCTTATCTAGGAACTTAGATTTTTGTTTTCAGACAATTTACCTTCTATAGTATATGCGTTTAAAGTAAGTGTTCCTTTAAGCACTGTATTACTGGATCCCACAAATTTATCCATGCTGTCCTAATATGTGCGTGCGTGTGTGTGTGTGTGTGTGGTGATAAATATATATATTTTTTAATTTATATATACATATATATAATCCCAATATATATACTTTTTAGTATTATACTTGTTTTTCTCCAATGTGTTTTTAGATATATTCCTTTATAAAATTTTTAGTGCTGTTCAGGAATTATAATACGCATTCTTTAACTTCTCATTGTCTACTTGAAATTAATACTGTACTAGTTTATGTGAAGTGTATGAGCCTCATAACAGGCTAACTCTATTTCCTATCCTTTGCACTATCATTGTTATATATTTTATTTTTATATACACTATAGCTCTCACAATAAATATTAATTTTTTGAATAAAGATAGTCCTTTTTATTTACTCACATGTTGATCACTTCTGGGGTGCTCTTAATCCTTTTTTAAATTATAAGTTTCTATATAATAACATTTGACTTTAGCTTCAAGAATTCCTTTTATCATTTCTTATTAGTGCAGATATGTTGGGAACAAATTTTATCAGCTATTATTTAACTGTGTCTTCAATTCACTATCATTACTGAAGGAGAGAGTGCTGCCTTTACATTATCTTTTTTCACCACTGTAAATATGCTATTTCATAGACTCCTGGCTGCCATTATATTAATGGTAGTTAGCCATCATTCATATCATTATTCATTTGCATATATGCTTTTATTGCTGACCACTTTTTAAATTTCTGTTTATCTTTTGTATTCAGCAGTGTAACTATTACATGCTTAGATGTGGTGTTCTTTGTTTGCTGAGCATTCCGTTGAGATCAAGCAAGACTATGTAATGAAAGTAAGGACATATACCTTAAACATGATTTAGGACAAAGAAAATAAAACATTAATTCCTATTTTAAACAAGACAAAACTTAAGAGATTCAATAGGATATACTAGCAATTTAACCAACTGCTGGAAGAAAATTCAGCACCTTTCTAGCCAGCCTAGACCACTACCCTCTCCCAGCCATTCATGGCCTCTGGGGTTTCTGTACAGCAATTGGGCCTGCAGCATTTGCTCTCACTGGGCCTGACAGTCTCCCCTCTGCACATGCAAAGCAACTTTCAGCTAGGGTGTTGCAGGGAAACTGTGCCATTTTCTGGGACAACCATCAACACGACTCCCTCTTCTTTTGCATCCTGCTCCACAAGCCCCGAAGCAATCCCAAGCTGCATTCTCTGTTTTCTATCCTCAGCCCAGTCGCTCAGAGAGGCACCTGCTCTCTACTCACACTCTGTTTTCCTGTTCTTAGATTGGGAAAGTACTACCGGGCAGAAACTAGGGCAAAATGAGTCATAACTCTTAAATTTTCATCCTCTCTAATACCACAGTCATCTGACTCTGTCTAATGTATGAAAACAACTGCCTTGTATTTTATTCAGTTTTGTACTTACTTACAACTTGCTTAGGGTAAATTCAATACCAATTAGTGCATTATGGCAGAAATAGAAGCTCTTTTTTGTTGGACTCCTCAAGTCATTTGTAATGTGTAGCTAAGCTAGAGAACCACCATGTTACAGCTCCTGAATGGTGGAGAGGCAAGAATACTAACACATTTGTCAGCTGGGAACCCCCAGATTGGAGACCAGGGCAGGGAGAAAGGTTGTCAGAGGAGATCCCAATAGAACAGCACCCAGTTTTTTCTTCCTAGAAGTCTTTTTTCAGGAGATAAATTCATGGGACTGCATAGTGCAGTGCATACTATTTCAGAGTAAATAGCTTAAATTTTAGTTCCAGCACAGCTGATAGCTATTGGATGCACATCGTTGTTTAGCTTCTTTTTCTTCATGCACAGAGAGAATTGTATATAGAATGCCTACATTTTATTCTATCATCTAGAGTCTGAGAACCACAAATATGGTGCTATCTAATGATTTCTACAACCATGTGACACCAGTCATTATAAATCAGCTATTATGAAAAGAAAAAGAAACTCATGGAATGGACTCTTGCCTTTAAAAAAGTGATAAAGTGTAAGTTAAATGGGTCTGTAAGAGGGTACAGAAGTTGTAATATATTGTCAAGAACTCTTTGCTAAATTTCAAGATTTTTCAAAGCAGGACACTTGCTGAATCCCAAGTAATTGAGATGATCTGATATTTTAAAGGCCTATTTTCTACTCTCAAATCTGCTCTATTGTTAAGAGGACCAGTGAATCCATTTTTATTTGATTATAGCAAGAGAAACCATGGGCAATGAAGAAAAGGGGCATGCACAAAATGACTATTAAACTTTAAACAAATTAATTATTTTGAAAGCATGCACAGGAGAAGACTTACACTTTGTCTGCATGCATGCACCTACATACTTTCTTACCAAGTATGCATGTTAAAAAAATAAACTTTTCTTTATTTCTTCCAATTTCTATTTCTCAAGTCACATATGAGCTGATAATTGAATCCTCATAGGCATTAGAACTGGTTCTTGGGCTAAATTTTCTGAAAGGTATAATTTATTTCCAAGTAGAGAATAGCCTAGAAACTCTAGCTAGGTAAAATTTGTGGTATATGTTGAACTGTAAAACTAAGACATATGTGTCTTTTAAAGCAAGACTTTGATGACAAAAGTAAGATTTTAACAGGAAGTTTAAGCTGGGTTTCTGTGCATCCTTGTCTCTTAAAAGTCCCAATTTCAGAAAGCTGAAACTGGACCACTTCCTGACACCCTACACTAAAATTAACTCCTGATGGATTAAAGATTTAAACATAAGACCTAACACCATAAAAACCCTAGAAGAAAACCTAGGCAAAACCATTCAGGACATAGGCACAGGCAAGGACTTCATGACTGAAACACCAAAAGCAATGGCAACAAAAACCAAAATAGCCAAATGGGATCTAATTAAACTTAAGAGTTTCTGCACAGCGAAAGAAATAATCATTAGAATGAACCAGCAACCAACAGAATGGGAAAAAAATTTTGCAGTCTACCCATCTGACAAAGGGCTAATATCCAGAATCTCCAAAGAACTAAAGCAGATTTACAAGAAAGAAACCAAACAAACCCATGCAAAAATGGGCGAAGAATATGAACAGACACTTTTCAAAAGAAGACATTTATGAGGCCAACAAACATATGAAAAAATGCTCATCATCACTGGTCATTAGAAAAATACAAATCAAAACTACATTGAGTTACCATCTCACACCAGTTAGGATGGCAATCATTAAAAAATCTGGAGACAACAGATGCTGGAGAGGATTTAGAGAAAAAGGAACACTTTTATACTGTTGCTGGAAGTGTAAATTAGTTCAACCATTGTGGAAGACAGTGTGGCAATTCCTCAAGGATCTAGAAATAGAAATTCCATTTGATCCAGCAATCCCCTTACTGGGTATATACCCAAAGGATTATAAATTGTTCTGTTATGAAGACACATGCACAGGTATGTTCATCGCGGCACTGTTTACAAAAGCAAAGACCTGGAACCAACTCAAATGCCCATCAATGATAGAATGGACAAAGAAAATGTGGCACATATACACCATGGAATACTATGCAGCCATAAGAAAAAAACGAGTCCATGTTTTTTGTAGGGACATGGATGAATCTGGAAACCCTCATTCTCAGCAAACTGACACAAGAACAGAAAACCAAATACCGCATGTTCTCACTCATAGGCGGGTGTTGAACAATAAGAACACATAGGCAGAGGGAGGGGAGCATCACACACTGGGGTCTGTTGCAAGGTGGGGAGCTAGGGGAGGGAAAGTGGGGGCAGGGAGGTTGGAAGGGATAACACTGGGAGAAATGCCTGATGTAGGTGACGGGGGATGGAGACAACAAACCACAGTGGCATGTGTATAACTATGCAACAATCCTGCAAGATCTGCACAGGTACCCCAGAACTTATAGTATAATTTAAAAGTCCCAATGTCCAGCCTTCCTCTTATAATAGCATAAATAACAGACTTCCCATCTTCGTCAGTCCTGCTTGGACTCTGATTTTGCTTTTGCTCACATTGCGTTTCCTATATCAGTAAAAAACTCATTAAAAGTGGTCCAGACAAATTCATCTGGGTTTTCATGGCTTTCAAGAATCAAAGCAAGACAGCATAAAAGGAAATAGTTTTGGAAATTCATTGTGAGACCTATCCTAGGCTGTCTGTAGAAACAGCACTTTGTGTCTAAGTAGGGTAAAGGGGTCTAAACGTGGTATAACCTTGGTAAACTCACACACTTTTTAAAAAGGCATAGGTGTAAGGGTTAATGACAGTTTCACATCAATATCTGGCAGCATGCTATTTACAATAATGATGTATTATAAGAACCTGTATTTTAATTATAAGAAATAAAAATTGATGTTAGCAACATGTAGAAGCAAATTATGCTCTAATGATTTTCTAATAAAGTAATTCGCTCATAGATCACAGGGAATACAAGCAAACAACCTGTTAATTTTGAGCCCAAGTAATTATATTTTAGTCTTTAAATATTAAGCAACTTGTATGAGGCTTCTCAAGGAGTGCAAAACCATGCTTCCTGTCACAAGTTTTTGGGGAGGGTGAAAGGGTTAAAGGCAGAACTTCAGAGATAATTAAATGCACTTAAAATGCAAATGTTTACCTGGAAAGGATAGGTTAAGTTTGTTTTTTCCCTCTGCCTAAATCAGTTTTTTACCCAAGGCATATGTGATAATTAAGAGTCCTGTGCAGATTCCTAAAATCCCAATATTTAAACAAGAAGAAGGGAGCACACAGCAGAATCTGTAGAACTTTCACAAAATCTACCCCACCACAACCTCAACTACAATCTAATTTAATCCCAGAGTAGGTAAATAGGAGAATTAAATCTAACGACACATATAAAAGTGCTTTGGCAATTACAGAGTAGTATATAAATAGAAGTTATTAAGACATTTTTGACTGGAAAAGAGAAACTGTTTTCAATACTTAATTACATTTCCCTCTGTATTTCTAAAAGTAAGCCATCTTGCAATTTTATATTAAGATCTAGTGAATGATTGTATTTGCATACGGGCAGTAGCATAGAAATTATGTTCCTATTCAGTGGACCACCAATCAAGCAAAACAAATTGACAAATTAAGAACACTCGGGATGAACGCTGTGGCACTGAAGCCCTTGGCACATGTTCATTATTTTTCTTTGCCTTACGTGGGGCTGCTTCTAGAGTTTATTTTCAATAATAAAAAAAAAATGATAAAGGAAGCAAAACTAACAAGGCAGATGGCTTGTCAAATTAGAAACAGGAAGCTTTTCCAAAAACAGAATAAAGAATATGGAGACTTATGAGAGCTAAATGTTCATTGTGGGCCTGTGGTGCACTGCCTTCAGATGTAAAAAGATGGTATCACCATAGTTCAGTCTTTAATTGTTCTCCCTCCTTAGCGGATGGGAATGTTCATTGTACATCTTCCTATGCTCTTAAGGAATTCTGGGCTTTTGCTCATAGTATCTCTCCAATTTTTCTGGAAGAGAGAACTCTTTAGCAGGCAAACACAGCACACAAATTAACTCAAAGCTATGCCAACGGCATTAAGCAGGCCCAGCTCTTCACAGCATTGCTGCAGGACAGTAAAAATGGATCTGGATTCTAAAATCACCAATTTATGCGCTAAATGGGTATTTCTATGAGAAAATTAATTGACTTCTTTTCATCAATAAACAATAATAAAGACAATAAAACTACCTTGCTAAGTTTTATTCAGAATTGAACATTATCAGGATTTGTTACTTACATAGAATTTAATAGCTCTCTCTATTTAGAGTCCTATGTGCCTCACCTTCCATTGTGTACTTTGTATGTATTTCTCATTCAGTACCCCCAGACAACCCTATCCCATAGGAAATGTGATCTCTGTTCAAAACAGAAGCACCGGGGCTCTGTGAGGTTCATGCCTAGGTTCTTACAGCTAAAAAGTTCAAGAGTCAGCAAGAAGGGCTTTTGTGATTCAGAGCCTGCCTTGCTAATTACTGTAGTATGTAGCTAGTCCAAGGCCACAGGAAAGAAACACTCATTTTTTTGTATTTTTCAGTTCTTGTATGATGCAGAAATAGGAAAGTTGTCTCCATGGTCTTCTGCAGTGTTAAAATGTTTGACACCTAGAAAAGGAAAACGATGATTCCTTTAAGCAACATGAGATAAAGAAATAAAAGAAAGGAAAAAGATTAAATGAAAGAACATCTTGGCCACTCTTAAGAACTAAATGTTTGTGTCATTCCAAAGTTCAGTTGAAATTCTAATTCCTGTTATGATGGTATTGGAAGGTAAGGCCTTTGGAAGGGAATTCGGTTATGAGGATAGAGCCTTATGAATGGTACTGGGGATCCTTATAGAAAAGAGCAAGAGAGAAATGATCTCTCTTCACCATGTGAAGATACAAGACCACCGATTTTAAACTAGAAAGAGAGCCCTCATGAGAAACTGGATCTGCTGATGCCTTGATCTTAGACTTCCCAGCCTCCAGAACTGTAAAAAATAAATGTTATTTAAGCCACCCAGCCTATGGCATTCTATTTTAGCAGTCCAAATTGACTAAGATTTAACTAAGTGTTATAAGATAAGGGACAGGCCGGGCCCGGTGGCTCAAGCCTGTAATCACAGCACTTTGGGAGGCCGAGGCGGGTGGATCACAAGGTCAAGAGATCGAGACCATCCTGGTCAACATGGTGAAACCCCGTCTCTACTAAAAATACAAAAAAGTAGCTGGGCATGGTGGCGCGTGCCTGTAATCCCAGCTACTCAGGAGGCTGAGGCAGGAGAATTGCCTGAACCCAGGAGGCGGAGGTTGCGGTGAGCCGAGATCGCGCCACTGCACTCCAGCCTGGGTAACAAGAGCGAAACTCTGTCTCAAAAAAAAAAAAAAAAAAGATAAGGGACAATGTCCCTTAATTTATCAATCCTGAATTTTAAACAGGACCAGTCTTCAAATAGGTATCTGAATTATAAAATATGCTAGATGTTTACGAGAACTCCAGAAACAACAACAACAACAACAACAACAAAGAAAAAAAAACCTCCAAAAAAAAAAAGCTGCAAACTTTGCCTTTTAAAATCTGAAATTATAGACACTGGTCCTTCTAGAGAAACTTCTTGATTTGGACTGAGAAGGTTGAACCACATAAAGAGTGACTAGAGATGAAAGATGATGTTAGGTGAGTATTTACTCTCTTCAGTAATTTTCCCTCTCCTTCAACTCCTTATCCACAGAACCCTGGTGTGAAGAATAAGCAAGAAGCTGACAGCATTTCCAAGTTTGGGAACATAGAGTCAGGTTTTCTTTCCATTGTATTCATCATCTGACGCTATTTCTTTTTTATTATCTGCCTCCACCCCACTTTTAAGGAGCCTCTGGCTTTCACCTCTCCTATCTTTCTCCTGTCTTTGATGTTGTTTCCATGCCAGCCCTTTGAGTATCATCTTCTTTTTTCTATTTCCCTTTCTCTGTTATCCTTTAGTGTATTCTTTCTCTATATAGACATCATTAAAAACATAGTCTGTATCTCAAGAAACTGTTTCAAGAATACAATGTATCTAACTCTGTATTTGTTAGTTCTTGTCCTTTGAGAATCAGATATCAAGAATTAAACATGCAAAAGACCTATTATGGAAGATGCTAGGGAGAGAAAATGGAGAGGTAAACTGGGGAGACCTGGAAAGCCATCAGACCACGGTGGTGGAAGTCTCCTCCTGAGAGGAGAGAGAGAGGAGGTGAAGATGCTCCCAGTGAAAGCCTCTAGCCTGCAGTGCAGTTCTAAGGAAAGTTCAATAGGGGGAGGTCTGGAGCCAAAGTCACTCTATAGGAGTTCTGCTACATGCTGTAGTATTCCTGACACCATCAGGCACTGGCCAGGTGCAGCCAGTGGAAGCCAGAATGTGGAAATAAACTTCAGAATACGGAAGTGAAGGCCATCAGAAAATTATGCTTTGTGATTTGTGAAGTGCATTCTCATGGCCACTATACTCTTCTTAGAGATAAGGTTTGTGTGTGTGTGTGTGTGTGTGTGTGTGTGTGTGTGTGTGTGTGTGTGATGTCCCTCCATTTTATTGATGTAGACCTTACTTTTTGAAAAAAAAGGATTTGACACTTGTAAATAAAATAGATCTGTGGGCCATTTGCCAAATTAGAGACCTGCTCTAAGAATTACTTTCAGATCCACTTTTGCTAAGATGTTGAAAGTTAAACATATTTTCAGCAGGAAAACAGTTATTTAACAAGCTATGGTAAGACAGTTGTGCATATTCCAATAAATGTTAGCAGCCATCACTGCTGCTCTTATATTTTCATCTGAAGAGATATTTACCTGATTGACAAATTTCTTTTAAAATATGTGTTAGTACAATTACCATTGGAGCCAGAAAACACAATATTTGGTAAAAGTTGTCTTTTAAGTAAACGTTGATTTTATATAGCTTTATAAAATCAACTAAGAGAACAAAGCAAAAACTGAGAAATGTGTTTAGTCTTATGGATTTTGAACTAGTCCAGTTAGGATTAAATGTAAAATTTAATAGCTGTTACTGGATACAAAACTCAACTAAAATAAATGTATTCTATACAGTATGCCTTCTAAAGACATTAGGTAAATGGATATAAAAGGTCATATAATCAGGAAGCCAGAATTATGTGTTCTAATCCTCATCCACTATTGAATAATGCTGTATCTTGTCATATGTTCAATGGAGATAGCATATTTAGCAAGAATATAATGAATACAGCAAAATTCAGAAACCAGAGGGGAAAATTGAGGAGTAGACTATTTTAAAGATACTGTTATGGCCGGGTGCAGTGGCTCACGCCTGTAATTCCAACAGTTTGGGAGTCTGAGACAGGTGTATCACCTGAGGTCAGGAGTTCAAGACCAGCCTGGCCAACATGGCAAAACACCATCTCTACTAAAAGATACAAAAACTAGCTGGGCATGGTGAAGGGTGCCTGTAATCCCAGCTACTCATGAGACTGGAGCAGGTAGAATTGCTTGAACCTAGAAAGCAGAGGTTGCAGTGAGCCAAGATCGTGCCACTGCACTCCAGCCTGGGCAACAGAGCAAGACTCTGTCTCAAAAACAAAACAAAACAAAAATATACTGTTACAATATTGATTTCTAGGTAATTTTCATCGATTTTTGATGACATCTCAAATTTTGGCCCTTCTGAGCTCCCACTTGCATGATATTCTCAGTATGGTTTTATGATTTTGTCCGTACACACCTAGTATTTCAGTAGAAAACAAGCAGAGGTAGAGATGATTAATCAAAAGGAAGGAATGGACTTTAGGCAGAATAAAGTAAGGATTAAGATATGGTTTTCTGCCATATTTGGAAACAATAAGACAGGACAGCCAAGGCTGTATAATTAGTGAAAGCAATGGTGATATTGAACTTTTGAGATTCATAAGTCTATTAGAGTTCTCAAGAGAACACAACCAATAGGGTGTGTGTATGTGTGTGTATGTACACATATATATGTAGAATATGTGTGTGTGTGTGTATACACAAATGCTCTTTGACTTTTGATGGGCTAATATCCTGATAAACCCATCATAATCAAAAATGCATTTAATACACATAATAATAACAAACATCATAACTTAGCCTAGCCTGCCTTAAACATGCTCAAAACACTTGTGTTAGCCTGAAGTTGGTCAAAACTAACACAAAGCCTATCATATAATAAAGTGTTGAATATCTTATATGATTTATTGAATACTGAAAGTAAAAAACAGAATGGTTGTATGGGGATTCAAAGTGCAGTTTCTACTGAATTTGTATGGCTTTTTTATTATTGTAAAGTCAAAAAATCATAAGTCAAATCATTGTAAGTCAGGGATCATCTTTGTATATGGGAGTGCCTATAAAAATATTTATTATAAATAATTGGCTCACATTGCTATGGAAGACAGCAAGTCCAAAATCTGCAGGGTGTGGGCTTGCAGGCTGGAGACTCAGGAGAGCTGATGCTGATGCTCCAGTTCAAGTCTGAGGCCATCTACTATAGCATCGGGAAGAGCTGATGTTGCTGGTGAGGGCTGAAGGCAGTCTGCTGAATTTTCTCTTGCTCAAGGGAAGCTAATCTTTTGGTTTGACTCAAGCTTTTGGCTGATTGGATGAGGGCCACCACATTACAAAGGGTTTTCTGCTTTACTCAAAATTTGTCAACTTAAATATGTATCTCATCCAGAAATATCCCACAGGAACACCCAGGAAAATGTCTGATCTTGTCAAATATCTGGCCAAACCATGGTTTAGCCATGTCAACACATATAAAATTAACCATATACAAGCCCTCCAGGTTTCCTAGCTCTGGTAGCAGGAATAATTAACTGGGTGATGTAAGGTACACTCTGATTCTATGTAGCAGTGAAAATAGGTCACAGAAGTTGGATCAAGTGCCTCATAAAAAGCTTTTGGAGACATATACCCACCTCTTAAACTTAACTTCTTGCCTTGCTGAAATTTAAAGGGCATTTTTCTATTGGCCTTTCTATGCAATATTTTTATGGAAGTATAGACATCCATGCAGGACATTACACAAATCTTAGGTGATAACTGAATATTTATATTCATGTAGCCACCATCTAAAGGAATATATAGATAATTTTAAACACTCCAGAAGATTTCTTCTGTTTCTCTTTTCAGTTTGTATACCCCAGAGAAAAAAACAACTCTGACTTCTATCACTGAGGATTTGTTTTGCTTTTTCTGAATGTAAGAGAAATAATACAAAATCTTCTCTATTAATGTCTGGCTTCCTTCGTGTTATGTCTGAAACTGTAACAGAACTGTGATTACCTCCATGAGTGATATAACAAGTTAGCTTGTCATGGTTTTATATTCATGTACTGACAAAAGAAAACAAAGCTCTGCGTAAGAGACACAGACTGTTTCTTTCTTATAGGAAAACAGTAGCCAAAGCAGCATCTCAGCAGCAGTTTCCCATTCTCCAATCCCCACAAGCTGATGCAGTGAGAGCCAGATGCTTACCTACATAAGCAATGGCTTTGCATCACGAGGGAGGAGCCCCAAAATCATGAGACTTGCAACTTATACATACTGGCTGGCACATCTGTCACTCTCCTTCCCAGAGAGAAAGACCTTTACTCTGCAATTTAAACATATCTTCTCCTGGGAAAGAAGAAGATAAGATACTAACCTGTAATGTGAACAAATGTCTCTGAAAGAGAGGAAAGAGACTTTGTTAATTTGCATGTCTCTAGGGGTTTGTTTCCTTAGGGAGACACCATCTGTAGCTTCTAGGGCATGTTTGCAAAACCGTTGCCTTTATTCAGAATGCCTAGATCATGCATACATGCTAAAATACCCAAGAAGATTGTTTCCCAGCCTCATCATTTGTTCTTAAGATTAACACGTGTTTGTACATAGCAGTCATTTTTTCTTTTCTTACTGGTGCCTACTAATGTTGAAGTCTATTTATTGAGAAACTAGTTGTTGAGTACTCTCCATGTACTCAGACATGATATTTGGTACCGAGGTGACAATAATAAAAAGATTGATGTCTCTATATTTATGAATCATGGCATCTAGTGAAAATTTTAATATGTAAGTTCCATAGATCTCTTAGTAGTCTATGTTTGGTGTTCAGGCAGCTCATGATTCTGTCAAAATTCTATGTAAAATGCTGTGTCGTGTTATATACATTCTTCTGGAGAGAGGAATAATTGCTTTTGTCAAATATATAAAGATGTCTGTAACTCAAAAGACTAGGAATTACCAGTGCGATAATTCCGTCTCAGAGAGATCTCAACAGACTTTGTTTAGTCTTGCTTCTTCCACCTTATTCTAGACCCCAAGTGTGATAATTAATTTTATGTGTCAACTTGACTGAGCTAAGGAATACCCAGAGAGATGGTAAGACATTATTTCTAAATGTGTTTATGCAGAGAGATTAGCATTTGAATCATAACCTGAGTCAAGAAGATCCACCCTCACCAATGTGTGCAGGCATCATCCAGTTTACTGAGGACCTGAACAGTATGTAAAGAGAGGAAGGGTGAATTCTCTCTCTCTCTTCCTGAACTTGAACATCCATATTTTCCAAGGGGACGTGGGAGCTCCTAGCTCTGGGTCCTTCAGAGTCTGGGACTCATACCAATAGTTTGCCCAGCCTCTTCTCAGGCTTTCAGAGTGGGATTGAATCGTATCACCGGCTTTCTGGTTTTCTAGCTTGCAGATGGCAGTTGCTGGGATTTCTCATCCGCCATCATTTCTGGTGAGCCAATTCACTATCATCTATCTATCTATCTACCTACCTACCTAGCTATTTACCTACCTTATTGGTTCTGTTTCTCTGGAGAACCCTGAGTAATACACCAAGCCTATAGTTTCCTTCCCTTGTTCCTATTGTCTGCCTTCTCTCCTGAACAGTGGAATTTCCCAGGAAAATGTAGAAAGAATGATTGAAAAGGAGGCAGGTAAGAGTGACCACTAAACAACACCCCAGATGAATAATTTTACAATTTTTCTGACTCCTTTTTATTATTTTTTCCTTTTTTTCCCCCCTTAGACTCTGCTGCTAGGGAAATCTGGCTTCTTTTCAGCATCTTGGTTAAGAAACACTAGTACACACTCAAGACTAATAAATAGTAATAAAAAAACACTCAAGGCCCACATTAACACTATAATGTTGCCAAGACTTAATCCAGAAAAAACCCTATTGTCACAAAATGCTCAGAACTGCCTTCCTTAGCAGGACCCATTTACAGCAAATCTTCCTAAACTTAATGGTCACCTGCCTGTGTTCAATTTCTTCTCACCCAGCATTAAAAATAAATTTAACAAATTGACTCTCTTCGTCACTTGAATTTTTGCCTTTTTGGAATATTTGCATTTTAACAGGGGTATGCATGAAAAATAAGTCTTTGCTCGAGGGAATGTATTACTAACGTTAAAATGTTAGACATTTGTTATAGTCTAGTTGAAGAGGGATTTAAAGATGAGTGAGTTTTTCTGTCACGCTGTCACGTAGCAGTGCTGAAATCATATGCTGTCATTGTCTCCTTATGTGTCCTTCATAATATCCTCTTTCCTTGTTGAAAATGTTGCTTTTGGGAACAAAATGTCTGCATAGTCACAATATGATGTACTAGAAAGAGCACCTAACTAGACCTCAAAGAACTAGTCCAAATCATGGCTCTGCCAATCAGTCTGGCATGACATTGGTCATGTCAATTACTCTCCTAGAGATCCAGTCTGATTATTGATAATAATGAGATAATTATGCCTGTGATAAAACTTTACTAGCTGAAATGTGTTTTGCAAACTGATATCAATGTCACCATTACACCACAATCACACCACTGACCTTAATCTGGACCTTATCTGCTTCTGGTAAAGATAATTCTTAAAAGTTTAGAATAACGATGCTTTCAAAATAAAAATATCAAAATGTGGTCCTGGTGGACTTTGGGTAGTAGTTGAAGGGTTGAAGGAAAGAGGGGAGAAAAAGAAGAGTTGAGGACAAGAGATTCTGCTGACTTGTCAATGTGCCGTAGTTACCTATCTAGAAGAAACATTATTGTTACAGGTACCTCTGCAGTGTAGAACTCCTAAGTATAAAGTTTTGGTACTGTTGTAAATCAAGAGCACATTGTGTACCAACTTAGAGATCACTTCAAGTGTCTCTTCATTAGTCATTGGAATGAGAAAGATCAACCATTTGGTAACCAAGATATATGAAGTGACTTAATAGTTCTGGTCTTCTAGGCACATTGGCGATAGCAACTTGATGGAATGATGAGTATGTTTCACATGGTAATCTATATCCTAATAAATTTGAGAGTGTTAAGAGAAAACAAACACCTTCACTGCTTGTAGAAAGCAGGATACAATATTTCATACAGTGTATTAACATTGAACAATGCCTGAGCTATTGGAACCCTATTGTTTCCAGATTTATACTAACACCTGTTAAATGGTAGAAAACAATACAGAACAGTGATTAGTCATATTCTTTGGCTTAGAATATTGCCAGTTAGGTCAATTGCTGTTGTAGTCACATCTTTGTCTAGAACTGCATTTTTAACTGACTACTTCAAGGTTTTCAGCTGAGAATTTTTCTCAGTGAAGAATGTCTCCTATATTTCTAGATGTGAATGAAAATGTCAACTACTCTTTAAAAAGACAGAACAAATACAGAATCCAAAAGTGGCATACTTAATAGAAGGAATTAGAAAGACAATATTCTTGCATTTGGAAAGACAAGAGACATAGAGATAGAGAAGATCATAACTAACTTGTTCCTTTCTTTTCCCTCCCGTTTCTAACAAATCATGTCCAATTTGGAAATAAAAAATGAAAATGAGATATGCCATTTTTATACTTAGTACTCCATTGTAAGTGAGCAGCAAACAATTAGAGAATGTAATAAATGTCTTTTGGTACTTGAGGAACAAAAATGGAAGTACAGAGTTCAGTGTTTTCAAAAACACTAAGCTATAACTTTATGTTTTCTCGGCCATGATCACATCATATTTTGGCTCCGAAGATGATCTAGTTTATTATTCCTCCAACTTAACATTCCTACAGTTAAGTTTGAAATTCTCACATGTCAATATCACGAGAGAAAAAAATGAAGTATTTATTAGAAGACAAAGGCCAACAGAAGACCATTACTCAGTGATATACTACTTTGAAAAGAACTAGGACGTTAATATGCTCTTGGATGTGACTAAGAGATGTTCATTTGAGATATATAAAAACCTCTAGCTGGTGGGCTTTCTAACCCTCCCTTCATACCTGCAACCCATAAGGTTGATTTATAGATTATTTATTTATACGTTATTATTTTCTGGCTTTTAAGAAGTGTTGTAAGAGAAGAAGTAAAAAGTATCATGGTTCATACAATGGTTTACTAAAATTCCAAAAGAATTCAATAGTACTGTTCTATTCTATAAATGTTAATTGCATTTTGTTTACGGGGGAATTGAGAAAGACTCACCTGGGATTCAAATTGTGCTTCCTCTTCTAGCCTCTACTACTATGCATAAAACTTGAAGAGTCAGAGGATATGTTCACCAGCCCAGAAGTTGTATGTACACGGGGATTTTTGAGGTATGTTGTAATCAGGTCAAGCTGATGAATGTTCTGGTTGGGAGAATCTAGTTTGTAGATTCATAAAATGTATAGAACAAGTTCTGTTTTAGTATCTGAAGGTTTCCAAAATTTTATGAAATGCCATTTCCAAAAAATTAATATTTTTGTAATTTTAAAAACTATTTGCTTCTTATAACATCATTAAGATAAATAACTCCTAGAGCATTTGTTCTTAACTTCTGATCCTCTCTTCTATAAGTCATACATATAGAAACATAGAGATGTAAAAATATCATGGATCCTCTGAAACTTATTCTTGGTTCAATAGATCCATGGTCCCCCAGTTAAAAACCATCATCCTGGAGAAACTGGGGTTGTATCTGCTTAAATATATTAGTATCACTCCTTAGATGGAGCTGGGAGTTGGTAAGCCCTTCTTAAAACCTTTTGAAGAAAACAGAAGATATAATATTTTCTATTCTCTTCCCTAACATCACATTTACTATAACACAGACCCAATAAGGTCAGAAGTTGTCACTTCAAACATTCTTGCCTTTCATTGCTTGACTACAAGGAAAGAGTCAGGACAGTAAAGCTTCTATTTCAGCATTTCATGAATCTGATCTTTATATGACCTCAGAAAATTACATTACACTCTTCTCCCCTGTATTTTGTTTGTGACACTGGGTTAGCTAATAAAGGGGACTCAATGAACTTTAAATGGTTTTGCAAAACAGAGACAAATGTTTTGTTTGCTCTTTTTATAAACATTTTTATTTACCTCTCCCTCCCTCTCTCTTTCTCTTGGCACACAAAAGGTTGTTGGACATTACTAAAATTCCATAATACAGTAATAAAACACTTTTCATGAGAGGCAAATAAATGCTTAGTATTTCCACTAAAACGAATAGAATCACATGAGTTTTACAACATGGTTTTAGCTTCAGATACCACATCAAAATTCGCTTGCCTGCCCAACCTCAGCTGTCATAATTTCACTGCCCTTGTTACTTTGACATTGAATTAATCTGATTTTAAATCAAATGAAAAGCATTTTTTAAAACGAGAACTATAAAGAAAGGTTGTGTAACTCAGCTTTTTCTGACTAAAAAAAATATATAGACAAATTCACCTCTATAAATGAAAAGCTATAGAAGTAATCATTTTCATCTCTGATTGACTCTAATATTTTTGTCATTAATATGGGAAACAGCCAAACTAGACAAAAGAAAAGAACATTTTATTTTCACAATAAAACTTGGGCACAATATTAAGATGCTCTGGGACTATCTGCATGCCAAAGTTTGGCCTTTTATTCAATAGCTTACAAATTGAGTATTTTAAAAATTTGTCTTGAGGAAAATATTAAACATATACAGATGTGGATGGAATAGTATGATTCTGTGACCAGACTTTAAACTGATTTTGAATTCACTGATTGAATTATACTATTTTAGGAAAAGAGTAGATAGTTACTGCTTTATTTCCTTTCCATTCACATTTCTTCTCCTACCTTATTAGAACTGAAGCTAAGTAAATGCTTTTTGTATAAAATTAATAGTTGCTTATTTGAAAAAAAATCAAGCAGTTCAAAAAGTATACAGAAAACATGTTCTTTAAACCGTATGAATTTTCACCACCTCCAAATTACTCTGTTATTTGCTAAGCACTATTTCATACACCTTCTTACAGAGAGATCGATAGGTAATGGAGCAAAAAGTATTATCTAAAACAGCATGGTACTGGTACAAAAACAGACGTGTAGACCAGTGGAAATAGATAGAGATCCCAAAAATAAAGCCACACACTTATAACCACCTGATCTTCTACAAAGTTGACAATAACAAACAACGGGGAAAGGACTCACTGTTCAATAAATATGCTGAGATAACTGGCTGTTCACATACAGAAGACGGAAACTAGATCACTTCTTTTTACCATATACAAAAATTAACTCAAGATTGATTAATGATTTCAACATAAAACTGAAAACTATAAAAACTCTAGAAGAAAGCCTAGGAAACACCATTCTGGATATCAGCCTTGACAAAAATTTATTACTAAGTTCCCAAAAGCAATTGCAACAAAAACAGAAATGGACAAATGGGATCTAATTGAACTAAAGAGCTTCTGCAGAGCAAAAGAAACTATCAGCAGAGTAAATCGACAACCTACAGAATGAGAGAAAATTTTTGCAAACTGTATAAACAACAAAGGTCTAATATCCTTTATAAGAAACTTAAATCAGCAAGCAAAAAACAAATAGCCCATTAAAAATGGGCAAAGGATGTGAACAGACACTTTTTGAAACAAGACAGACATGTGGCCCTCAAAAATATGAAACATTCTCATTACCAGTAATCATTAAAGAAATGCACATACAAATCACAGTGACATTTTGGGAGGCCAAGGTGGGCAGATAATGAGGTCAAGAGATTGAGACCATCCTGGCCAACATGGTGAAACCCCATCTCTACTAAAAATACAAAAAAAAAAAAAAAAAAAAAATTAGCTGGGTGTGGTGGTGCGCCTCTGTAATCCCAGCTACTTGGGAAGCTAAGGCAGGAGAATGGCTTGAACCCAGGAGGCAGAGATTGCAGTGAACCAAGATTGCACCACTGCACTCCAGCCTGGGCAACAGAACGAGACTCTGTCACACTCACTCACACACACACACACACACACACACACAGAGAGAGAGAGAGAGAGAGAGAGAGAGAGAGAATGAGACACCATTTAACATCAGTAAGAATGGCTAGTAATAAAAAGTCAGAAAGTAACAAGATGCTGGTGAGGTTACAAAGGTGATGAAACACTTAAGCACTGCTGGTGGGAATGTAAATTAGTTCAGCAACTGTAGAAAACAGTATAATTTCTCAAATAATGTAAAACAAAACTACCATTTGACCCAGCAATCCCATGACTGGTTATATACATAAATCAGTCTACCAAAAAGATACATGCATTTGTATGTTCATCACAATCCTATTCACAATATCAAAAACATGAAATCAACTAAGACGCCTGTCAACAATGGGCTGGATAAAGAAAATGTGGTACATACACACAATGGAACACCATGCAGCCATCAAAAAATGGAAGCATGTCCTTTGCAGCAACATGGTTGCAGACAGAGGCAATTATCCCAAACAAACACATGCAGGAACAGAAAACCAAAACCACATGTTCTCACTTCTAAGTGAGAGATAAACATGGAATGCACATACAGATGAGAATAATAGACCCTGGGGACTGATGAGTGTGGAGGGTGGGAGGAGGTGTGGGTTTGAAGGTTACCTTTTGGGTACTATGCTCACTACTTTGGTAATAAAATCATTCATACATCAAGCCTCAGTGACATGCAATTTACACATGTAACAAACCTGCACATATACTCCAGAACCCAAAGTGAAAAATGTTGTACAGTATTATACTTTATTTACTATTTAAAATAAAAATTGTGGAATTCAAATAAAGAAAAAGAAACTGAGTAAAACTGAAATAATGGTTTCTTCAAGAGAAATTCAATCCTTTAGAAATCTTTACATTTTAATATAAAAGGACTTATACAAAATTTTTCTATTTTAAATCATATCTATTTTTATTTTGATTTGAAATCATAATTCCATGCTTAAATCGATTCAGTATTTACAGCCAGTCTTCTTACCATGTCTTCTTCATATGTAAGTTTTTGGTTTTTGTTTTGAGATAGTATCTCACTCAGTCACCCAGGCTGGAGGGCAGTGATGTGATAATGGCTCACTGTAGCCTTGAACTCCTGGGTTCAAGCAATCCTCCAACCTCAGCCTTTTAAATAGCTAAGACTAAAGGCACACACACCCATGCCTGGCTAATTAGGAAAAAAAAATTTGTAGGGACAGAGTCTCGCCATGTTGCCCATGCTGGTCTCAAAACTCCTGGGCTCAAGCTGTCCTCCTTCCTTGGCCTCCCACAGTGCTGGAAGTATAGGTATGAGCCCCCATGTCTGGCTGTAACTGGGTTTTTATTATCCTTCATTTCTTGTCTGACTGGTATCTATTCTACTAAAGAGTACTTTGGTCTCTAAGTGGTTAACAAAGTTGCTGACTTCATGGAAATGTCTGTTGTGTTTTATTTAAAGAGTAGATGGTATAAACTATTGGGTCCCTCATTCAGGACTTTTCAGATATTGTTTACTGTCTTCAGTAATTGAACGTTGTCTTAGAGACATCTGTAACCAACCAGATTTTCCCATCTGTCCACTATTTGCCTTTCTTGTCCCATGCTCATTGTCTTAGTAAGTTTAGGCTACTGTAGCAAAAATACCACACAATGATTGGCTTAAATAACAGATTTATTTCTCACCATCTGGAGTATAAAAAGTCCAAGATTAAGACACCAAAGGATCCTGGTGGGTATCTAGTGAGGGCCCTTTTCCCAGTTGCTGATGGTCTTCTTACCCTGGTACTTTCTGATGAGGCAGAGCAGAGAGAGATAAAGCAAGTACCCACTTATGTGTCCTCTCCTGGCTCCTTGTCTTTTTATAGGGCACTAATCCCATTCATAGGGCTCCAGATCCATGACTTAATTGCTTCCCAAAGGTCCCACCTCCTAATACTATCACATTGGGGATTAAGATTTCAGTGTATACATTTCAGAAGGGACACATTCAGTCCATAGCATTCACATTATGTTTTTCTGCATTGTTGAAGTACAGTAACTTTCACAAAATGTCTCAAATGATTCAGTCTCAAATTTTCAGAGTGTTCTTTTCATTTGCTGATTTGAATTTGTTCTGATTTCTGTGATATTTTCACTTGTGATATTGCTTTATAATTTTAATTGCTCCATTTTTTTCCATACTCTTCTTCAGAGATAGCAGTTATGTATAAACAGCGTCTCTTTTTCTTTCATACATGTCAACTTCCAAGCAATTGTTCTTGTTTCCATTTATCATTTTTTTCCTAATATGACTTTCACATGATTTAATTTTCTCTTATATCTCCTCTGAATTGTGGTAGGTCAATTGTTTTCTTCATCCATTGTCTTATAATTTCTTCTTCGAAGCCTTACATCTACCCTGAGATCTTTTCAGAGGTCTTTCCTCTGAAACCTAACAGGTTGAATGCTTCTGTGATATAGGAATATTTGTTGCAGTATTTGGTAGGTGTGCTTATAGTTTGAAGTTGTGAAATCTTCCTTATTTCATTGGAGGTGAAAAGCTTTTTTCCTCAATTTGTTCTCAGTAGGAGTGGCTTCCTTTCCCTGGGAGTGATCAAAAGCTTAGAACAGACTGATTGTAGGAATTAAGAACACTGGATCATTTTTCCAATTCTTCCAACCACCTCTGCCCAAGAAAACTTGGGGTAGAGGAAGATAGAATCATTTGTCCTGATATTAGAGATATGACTACAGCATAAAACACAATAAATATGGTTGTAAAGAGCTTTTTCTCTGCCCACACTAGAAGAGAAATACGGAGTTAGGAGCTTGACTATATGTCCAAAAGACTGGGCTGCTTTTCTCATGTTGTACCCTGTATAAAATAAACTTTTGTTATAGATTTAAAATATGAGCAATACACTTTGGAGGTTCTAGTTCTGTTCAAATTTTTTAAGATAGCTAGAAACCTCTCAAGGTGTTCACATCAGGAATAAGAATAAAGTCTAGCTGGAAACATTGACCAGATTATAACTTTCTCAAGGAACCATAGTTTATTTAAATAATAAGCTAACTTTGTGTTTTTAGTACATTACACAGTGTCTGGAAAATAGAAGGTGCCTAATAGTAACAAGAATAATAAATAATATGGCTAACAGGTTGTTAATCTTGTTACTGCATACTGGTGCCAGATGCTATGCCAATCACTTGATATGCATTATCACATTTTAATTCTCACACAAAATAAACAACTTATTTACTCTTCCTGAATTCCTGATATGGAAACTGAGCCTCAGAAAGGTAAATAAAAAATTACACTACTGTTCAATAGATATAGCCAAGATTGAGCCAATGCTATCTTACCCTAGAGTGTATGTGTTTAACCACCATGAATGGAAAAAGGAGGAAGGGAAGGTCAGAAGAAAGGAAGCTACAGTGAGAGTAATGATTGACATAAGCAAGAATTTTAAGGTTCTAAACCATTGTAGTATGAAAAAAAGAAGGGATGATCTTGGAGCAGCAATGGAAAAGCACAGATTTTTCTGTGGAGGCTCTGGCACCAGGGGTACAGGGAGCATGAAGCACACACAAAAAGTCAACACAAAAAATGTTGATTAGAAACTAATGCTGGCCTGGCAATGGTGAGCAGGCAATTATGAACAGGGCAGAGTAGAAACTGCTATGGGGAGAACAGTTGCCTTTTAAATTGTTCAGGGGTTTTATTAATCTCTGCCTTCCTAACTACGATTGTCTTTTCTTTTAAGCCCGTAAATAGGGACATATCGATTGACTGATGGACTGATTGACTGAAAGTTTTATCGAGATACAATTGATATACAAAAACTGCACTTATTTAATTATAAAATTTGATAAGTTTGAACATATGAATACACCTGTTTCTATTAACACAATCAAGGTAATAAACAAATTCAAAAGTTTTCTCATGCTCCTGGGTTATTTTTGTTGTTTTTTTGTTTGTTTGTTTGGGTTTCTTTTCTTTACAGTAAATATACTTAACATGGGATCTACCCTCTGCAAAAAATTTTTAAGTCCACAATGCAGTGTGGTGAAGTGTACTTCAGGATTGTACGGCAGACCTCTCAAACTCATTCACCTTGGATAGCTGAAACTTCACACCTATTGAGCAATTCTCCATGTTTCCCTCCCATCAGCCTCTGGCACCTACCGTTCTGCCGGTCATAGAAGGACCAATCATTTCCTTGAACACCTGGAAAAAGTATAAACATGGGAAGAATAAAAATAGTACTCCATAGGAACCAAAATAACTCTTGGGATTCAGCCATATGGATGCACCAAGAATAGCTGCATCGGGCCTGAAGTTGGTGGGATGCAAGTTTGATGAGAAGGAAAATCAAAGACCTCATAGTCTGTTACTCAGTTAATTTTCTATATAGCTTTAAATTAGGATGCACATGTACAAGTGTGTGTCTGTGTATGTATCTGCAAAACCATAAAATAGTCTACACTAGTAAAACATAAGCCAACAATAGTTAATGTCCTCTATCTAGCCTCCTTGCTAATATACTTACAAAATGGAAGTATTCTGTGGGTCTGGCCTTCTCATGTCCCTTGCCATGAGGCTGACCTTGCTCATACTTGCCATGCTTTCTAGTTCTAGTCTACATCAATTTTCATGTACTCTATCTTGATACTTAGGAGACAAGGCCTGAGGTAGCACTTTGACACTCATAGCTAGTTGCCATCTCTGTATTCTGCATATCAAAAAGCTCTATTATTTCCAATTGTTGAGGATCTTCTTAAAGGATCAGTTTGTTTTTTTTTTTTAATTTTTCTCAGTCCTGTGTTTATTCTTGTGTGTATAGGCTCATTGCAACTACCGTAATAACAAGTTATCATACCATTCCTTTTTTATGTCAGGCAGAAATTATCTCTTAATCCATCCCACCACCACATATCCACCCCCTGTATTTTCTTTTACAAGCGTCTGTATTCATATTGTGCTTACATAAGATAGATTTTTTTGACAATCAAAGCCAAAAAGGCATATTTATACATAAAGTGGTTTATCAATGAGGATACACTATTACTCCTAATTATTACTACTTCCCTTTCCCACTGACAATGCCACTACTTATATGAGCTCATGACTTATAGTTTAAACTGTTTTATCTCTTTCACTAGATCCTCTTCCCATATATGATCAACAAAAGTACATAATTATTAATTGATTCTCAAATACAGCCAGCCTGCAATGAAAGAATAAGAGGCATTGATGTCTCCTAAAGAAATAGGCACTTTAGATCTAAAGAAGAAAAAAAGGTAGTATGGCCTATTGAAAGTAAAAGAAAATTGAGGAAGTTTTGAAAATGGGTATTCCAAGAGGTATTGACATAAAAATCCACAAAATCTTTGATCTATCAAGCCTTCCTCTAGCAATAAGTTCTTTAGAAATACTTATGTGATTGCACAAGTAAGTGCATTTATAAGCAAGGGTATAAATTGGAGCTTCATGTTAGTGACATTTGAAGGTAACAAATACCCATCCTTTGGGGAATAGTTAAATAAACTGGGATATACCTAAAGAAAGGGCATGTAGAAAGTAAATCTCCATGTACATGTAAAAGTGATCCATGAAGCAATGTTGAAATTTTTTTAAAGCAAGTTTCAAACATTGAGTGGAGACATAATCCAATTTTTTGTAATTCATGCTTCATACCCAGGAAGGTGCCTGTGGTTTTAAATTATTTAATAAGGATGAAGATGTTTTATAAATGTAAAAGATTCTTAAAATGTATTGTAGGCTTAATGGTTTGAGCACTTCAACTGTCAAGGTACATGCTCAGATTCTGAAGGTTACTCTTGAAAATGTTAATAGTAGTTTTTCCAGGGAAGTGGGAGATTGGAGAAGGAGGGTAAGAAGATATGATTTTTATTTTCAAAACTCTAGTCCTCAAATTTAACTAATTAATAAGGAATGCTATACCAAAAAAAAAAAAAATTCTGAACAGAGTTAGCTATACTATTGCTTCCACTGAGGAGCCAGGCAATGCATTTTCTCTCATCTCTTCCCACCTTGCAGACTCTTTTTCCTTCCTTGTGAAAGTAGACATTAAAAAGCACATACACAGCATATAGGTTAGGTGTTATTGGATTGCAGCTTGAATTCTAATTAAAGTTACGCATTTGACAAATTACAGGCGAAATAATGTATTTGAGTTCTTTGTAGTTGCTGTTCATATGTTGAATGGCGATGTGTATGGCATACGAAACCACCAGACTTACGATAGCAATGACTTAGACCCAAGCTTTGTTTGGTCCCAGAAGAGGTGATACTATCCATATCAGTTACAGTCTATCCACATGGTTTAACAACCCTAGGTAAAACCATTTCTATGAAGAGTGGCTGTTTCTTTCAATCTGCCTTTCCCCTGTTGTCCCTAAATATGTTTTCATGCACACATTGGTCCCTGTGCTTTGATATCATAAATGATGGACAAAGGTGTCTTAAAAATATGAAAGATGATTTTCAAAAGTTATTTTAAGGCTTAATATTTGGAGCATGATTTAAACTGTAGATACTGAATGTTTTCAGTGGCTTAATGTAATAAAACCCACCTGTTATTTTTGGCTGCTTTATTTAGACCATCTGCTCCACAAAATATGAAAAGCTCAACAGTGGATGGAGAATTGTCTACTCCTCATGTGTCAATAATTTATTTATTCTCTCTATCCAGGCCTCCAGGTCATTGCAAAACTGTTTGTTCATTTTCCAACAAAAGGGAAAGCCAATATTTGGCATTTGGCTTTATTAAAAATCATCACAGGGAATTACAGTTTTTGATAATTCATAGTTTCCTATTTTTCTCTATGTTAGAATAGCTCGTCAGTTGCATTTATTTTAAGGACCCTGATTCTCTGTTCTTTCTGTGGCAGGTTGGGTATTGGCTGGAGAGGTATTGTTGGCAATGGTTAACCAATCATGCATCATTCATAGTTCAGGTTGTTATGTGAGCATCACATAGTCTTGTTCCTAAATTAAGATGCAGTTTTCACTAGAGATGAGAATTACAAAGGTCAAATACTTAGGTGACCAACTACTTTCATTTGAATGAAATGGCTTTGCAGTCCTATCCTAATATTTTGGCAACTTAGGACACAGAGGATCACCTCTTAGTTTACTGCAGTTCATTCATGATCATGGCATTATTCTTGCCAGGGTTCATTCTTAAGCCTTTGTTCATCTCTAACAATAACAACAACTAGTTTTTACTGAGTGATTACTAGGTTCTAAATATCATACTAAAGACACCACGTATATACTGCTCATCTTTTTATGTACTACTTCTTTTTTTTCTCATCTTAAGTTTTCTCTAAATCTTATGCACCTTTTCTTCTTTTCCTTATTTAGTTATTTCTTCAACACAGTTGCAGGCCTTACTTATGATTCAGACTGCCACCTCTTTTTGGACAGTGGTTAACTACACTTCTAGCCACTGAACTTGAACCTGATTTCCAGTTCCTTGTTTCTAGCTCCCTGTGGGATGGTTTAGTATTACCTAAGAGAAACAGAGTCCTCTGATGAGATTCAGCTTCTCAGCAAGAGCATGCACTTGTAGGAAGCACTGCTTTACCTTTCCAATATTTTAAAACACATTGACATCATTAGTGCAAGGCCATTTAAAGGTCTATAGAATTCCAATAGAAAAATCAATTACCAGTATAGGATAATACTAAGGTCACATCAAAATGGACATTAAATGATCAGATAATTCCCAGAGATTTGCTGTGTGATTTCCAATGGGGCGTCTAATATAAGAGTGATTAAGTAGAATTCGAAATGCTCAGCAGTACCTCTGCTTTGTTTGCAAATTAAAATTAAGTCCTTTCACCAGGTGTGGTGACATGTGCTTGTAGACCCAGCTATTCAGGAGGCTGAGGTGAGAGGATCACTTGAACTCAGGAGTTCAAGGTTATAGTGAACTATGATAATGCCAGTGCATGCCAGCCTGGGTGACACAGCAAGACCCTTTCTCTAAAGTAAATAAAAAATATATTTTAAAAATTTAAAATAAAATTGAATCTACATTTTGGTATGCCAAACATAACCTAAATTGTATGACATAGAAACACAGTGATACAAAATACACCCCAAAACAAATGGCAATAATTACCGCTTTGGCTATTTAATCTTATTTAATCCACTGACCAATTCTGTGCCATAGGTATTTGTATCCTCATTTTACAGGATATGTAAATATACTACTTAATATACTTAAGGATATACTAAATATATTAAGCCTTGGAAAGATTAAATAACTTAAGGTAAAAGTTACTTAAGGATATACTAATATATTAAGCCTTGGAAAGATTAAATAACTTACTCAAGGTAAAAGTTACAAAGAGGTAGATCTAGGACTGAGAGCTAATCCACTTCCCTCACTACCCTATTTGAAGTTTTGAGAAATCCTGCAGTAAGTAAATCCATTCCACATTGTTTAGACCAAGGTTTTCCATACTCATTAGGCCAAAAAAAAAATTTAATGGAATCGTTTCTAAGAGCTCATGGTACTAATGTTCTGTATCACATACTTTGGGGAATTCTACACTGAGAAGATGAGTCATTTGGGATATCACATCTCACTACATTGAAAGGAACTGCCTGAGGAGTTGATTACAATTCAGTGTGTGGCCAAGCACAAACACACAAGTCAAAATGCATGCCTTGGTCCTATAGGTTTAAAAGAGGATCGAATCTATTTTATCTTCTAAATCAGAAGTGCACAGAGCCATTTGGCCAAAAGTAACCCTTAGGAACTATCAATCAAGTCAATGAATCAGTTGTTGGTCACATTTGAGGTTCTAATCAAACCAAGCAAGAGAAATTGTAGGTGAAACTTTTCTTCTCCAAGGTTGTTCTAGATTAAAAGCAGAAGCAACCATTAACTTTTTCAACATTAAGTATTTGCAAAATCAGTTAATGGTACTGCACCTCCCTCAGCTGGAAACCACAGCTCTGAATCATTTCTTCTGGAAAACCCAGTTGACCTGGCTGACAGCTCTTATTTCTACTGAAATCTGTGAGTCAGGAGGCCAAGAAAGTTCCATGTAAACAATTTCATGCAGCCATTTAGATGTGATTACAATGAAACAGCTAGTTTTACATGGCCTTAAAAATTAGCCACTATATTTCAAGCTTTTAAAATTAAAAAAAAAGAGTGCCTCTTTTCCTTCTTTGACTACACCCCATTTTTGCCCCATGAATAGGAGGAGTAAGAAGTGGGAAGAGGGGTAGAAAATAGGTAAGGTGTGATTATAAATATTATTGCTATTTTAAAATACTCACTTTATATTTTGACACAATGAAATGACAAATGCCCTGCAAATCAAAATTTCCTTGATAATAAAGTCAAATTGCACTGTGGGAGGCCAAGGCAGGTGGTTCACCTGAGGTCAGGAGTTCAAGACCAGCCTGACCGATGTGGAGAAACCCCGCCTCTACTAAAAATACATTAGCTGGGCATGGCGGCGCATGCCTGTAATCCCAGCTACTCGGGAAGCTGAGGCAGGATAATTGCTTGAACCCAGGAGGCAGAAGTTGTGGTGAGCCGAGGTCACACCATTGTACTCTGACCTGGGCAACAAGAGTGAGACTCCGTCTCAAAAAAAAAAAAAAAAAAAAAAAAAAAAAAAATCCAATTAAGATAATTTGACCACCCTTATAGCAATGCCTAAGTCTTATCTATTTCATGTTCCAAGAAGCTAGCACAGTTCTTCACACTATATAAAATCAATTAAAACAAAATCACTGCCACAAAATCAGACCCTAACCTTGAAAGCTGGCCATGGAAAAAACTTTGCATTTGAAGAAGGAAATAGACTCTTCTATCCCCAACTCTGATACTCTGACTACACCTTTCTCTTGAGGATGCCTCATTTTCCTGCTATCAACAGTTTCTTGGCCTCTGAGGACTTCTTCTTTATCATCCAATATATATATTTATAGCAAAATTGAAAAGAGGCTAGGTATTTAAATAGGACTTTTATTTAAAGCATATTGATAAGAAAATGGAGAGACCCAGAGATGAATATATAACTAGATACAAATCATTCTCATTTGGGGAATACTTTAAGATATATTCTGCTTAGCTCTTTACTTGCTTCTATAATATAAAAGTCCTCTTTCTTCACTATGACAAACAAAAATATCAATATCTAGATTCCTTAAGACCTAAGGAAAAATAAAATTCTCTTTCTTAACTAGGACCTGCTTGACCCTGCTTATTTTTTTTTATAGCTGTTGGAAATATTATTTCACTTCCCAAAGACCCTAGAAGAGTACACCACACACAGCAAGTACTCAATACAGGGGGCTGGCTGACTCAGAAATATCTACTACCTGAAGGTAGTAACTTAGCTGAAAACAATGAATTCAACCTGGAGTTTGATCTTGAGAAATGCTGGCTCCTGGTCTGCCTGTAGCAAGGCTGTCTACCTAAGTATTTCCACCTCTTAGTAACTATTCTTTAATCACGTTCCAGGAAGCTCACTATCTGCAGATTGGCAGACTCTGAATATGAGGATATTTTGACAACATTTAAGACTCCTGGGTGTCGTTTGCAAAGATGATTTGGCAGAAAATGTCAATTAACAATTTATGGGAAGATCTCCCTCCTATAATGATAATTTTAAGGAAATACTTGGCTTCGGGTTATAGTTTCCATAGCTATGACTTACAAGAGTATCATGTTTTTACAAAAAGTCATATAATAATAGCAGAGATGAACTCTTTTTTTATGATTCATTATTTCCACATATTAAAAAGAGTTTTTGAAGTACTTACTGTCCTTTGAGCTGTGACTTTTCAATTCTTTACAAGAATTAACATTTAAAAATATATACAAACAATTAAGGATTTTTTAACGTAACTAGAATGCATGCATATTAGTATGAGTGTAATGCATATATGGAATTAATATGAAGAACCAGTATAGTAGGTGGTGACAAAGCTATTTGCCAAAATTTATTCCATGCCATGACTTCTTCTTTAGAATATTTGTATGTTTGATGTGTTTAATTAAAAATAGCCCTTTGAGATTAAAAAATATCTTTTTGCAAAATTCTGAGGATTTGGGGGATCCAAAGAATTCAGTTTTTGGATGGAAAAGTGAGATTTCTTCAAGGAGGAGCCCCATTGGAAAAGGGTAGTTATGTAACTCTGCCAAGGTCAGTGTCAACCTCAGTTACTCCTCACATATTTTACAGTAAACACTGGCTGCCCAAGTTAACATTGCCCATGACGGTTAAATGGAGGCCCTCAATTACCCCCTCTCCTGGTTCATTTGGTCGAGGTAACAAGAGAGAAGGCTGTGCATGCACTCTGGTTCATTTCCCTTCATCTCCTTCATTCCTTTTATTCTCTCTTTTAGTCTTATGCTTGAAAACTGAGTCCATTAAAATTATATCTGTGACTTGTTGCCATAAAGCCTCAAATTCCACCTTTCTGTTCCTGATTCATTCATTTTTCTTTCACCCATTCAGGCTTTTGGGTAAGGAAGTTTCTTCCTGGGCTATACCATGAGACTGTTCTTTTGGTTTTGAAACTCAGTAGTACTCTTCATGTATTGATTTAGCCTGCATATAACACAAGCAACCTTAAAGTGGGTGCAAACGTTCTCAGGCCACCAAAGATCCACTCTCTGATCCTGTACAGGTCTAGAGGACTTGGCAAGCCTTGACTGGTCATTTCTCTTTCCCAAATCCAGTTCCCTCAGGATAGAACAGCTAGGAAGACCTACTTATTTGTATAGCCGTCCCATGCTGAAGAGTTGTAAATCAGATGTTTCTTTAGAATTTGCCTTGGATTCTTCAGCAGGAGTCTAGGATCACAGTGTTTCTGGTACATCTAGAGAGAAAGAGTCTGAGTGCTGAACAGGAGGTGATAGGCCCGGTTATTGCTGGAGAAGGTGGAAGAATGGATATTGGCTGTAATTCTCTCCCTTTTGGTAATTCCCAAGACATATGCGTGTCCCTGCAGCTTAGTATATGACTAGAATATATTTCAGGGATAACTAATAGATAATGCTCAGCTTATTTTGAAGATGTCTTCATTCCTAATCACTGACTTACCAGGCAGCTCTTTAGTTTCTTTATGCTGGTTTCTAGTCTCTTCCCTGAGTCAGGTCTCCCCGTATCCTGGTACAGAGACTGCAGACCCCTGAACTACAGAATCCCACCCTCCCCACTTCCTTTCTTTCTCTTTTGCTCCCTTTGTCTAGATAGAAATCGCATGTTCTCTCTGTGGATTCCTGGGTTCCAGTCTTCCATGGTAGTCTAGGGGTGAAGAGATCCTTCTACCACCATTCCAGTGGTACTACAACGCTGCTGCTCAGCACTAGTGATTCTGTTTGCAGGCTGTTGTTTACTGGGGAGGACCTTCATGCCACAGGCTCACTGCAATTAACACTTCAACCTAACTGCTGGCTCTTTCGGGGTTACCTTTAAAATGGCATTTTCTCAGCTCAGAAGTGTTACCATGATCACTAGAATGGAGATTGATAGAACTATAGTTGCAGTCACTATGGGTATGGGTTCAAGTCAAGCACCTGATTATAACATGGATCTTTGACTTCTCTGTAAACAGCATAGCCCAAGAATGCCATGTTCATATAACCATTTGTAAGCTGTATTATGATTGCTGTTTCTTAGTTTTCCATCACCCATCAAGTATTACTTTGTTTATGTGAATCACAGAATTGACACCTTATGAAATGATTTTAGAAGGGAAAAAAATACACATACTCTCTATATATGGATTTCGGAAAGACTGACATTTTGTGCAAAACGTACCAAAGAAAACACAGTCTGTGAAGAGTTTTTCATCATAGATAGAGAGAAAAATAGAGAGTGATCAATAAGGCTATGTAGTTATTGACCTGTGAACACTTGGCTAAAGAAAATGCTCCTCTGATAAATCTAGAAAAAGAGCCAAACACCACAAATGAAAGGCCTGACAAAATAACCCACCGAGTTCCATTCACGTGTCTGAGGTGCTCAGAGGTGAGGGGGTAGCGTGGGCCGCAGGCATGTTGGCAGCCTGCCTTCCCCACGATGTTCATGCTTTCTAACTCCATCATTCTTCTAACCAGAATCGGTTTTGAGCTGCAGGAGCCTGCCCTATTTTACAAATGGTTGAGATATTTTGCTACCAACCTCAGAAGCACCGAAACCTCAGCCCTGAGGAGAACACAAAGCAGTGGCCACTGCCTAAGGTCTTGGATAACTGGCAACATTCCCTGCCCACCCTTTGAGCTCTCTCTTTCTCTCTTGGAGCAGATTATTAATGGGCAACAGGCAAATTTAACATTTGGATATCCGTTTTGTTTCTTAGGGAGGAAAACAAAAGTTTTGCTCCCGTGGAACCAAAGTGTTTCTCCTTCCTCATTTTCCCACGAAAACCAATTCTGAAGATCCAGCTCAGGATTGCCTTGAACTTGGTAGAGGGCATGAGAAATGCATTAAATGCTTCCTCTTTAGGTTCTGTAATGGACTCAATATAATTGACAAGATATTTTTACCCAGAAGGGACATTCAGATTGCCTGTGTTTATCTTATCTGTTGTCCCTTGGAGTTATTAGTGATGAAATGTTCTGTGTATTTGCAGTTGTGTGGTGGAGGGAGGGGTTAGTCTTAAACACTACTGATGAACCTATGTGATTGCTGTCAGCTGCCCGTTAAATAACAGGTATGACTTAGAGAAGCAGAAAATGACTAAATTCCAAGGTGTTACTCAGAATGAGGAAAAAACACATGCCACAAATTAGTCCTTAAAGGCTTCCTAGAAGCAATGAGTTCTGAGTTAGGTTTTAGAAAAAATAATTGATACTTTTGCTTAAAGGTATAGGCCACTACATTACATGCAGTAATCAGTCTAAACACCATTAGGTAGAAATTGCATAGAAATATAAACGTGCCATTTCAATCTTAGTCTTGAAATTGATTTCCAAATGTTGTTAAATCATTAGTTATATTAGCATAGAACTGAATGAGCTATTAGCAGGAATGTATAAATTGCAAATTAAAAGACAAGAAAGTTCTAAAATTGGCAATGTCTTCTTTCTGATTAAATAACTGTTTTATGATTTTAGAACAGGAAGAATAATGCGGTATTTGATTTAATGCAAATGATTTCTTTGAAATGTAACTAGCATTTGATATGAAATAGACATTTATAATGAGAGACAAAATAACATAATGTAGTAATTCAGAAAAGTAAAAGTAGATTTGCTATCAAACTGTCTTGTCATTCAGTCTAACAAATCCATACAAAGTCCTTAACATAGAAGAAAAACAGACAGGTCTTGGGGCAATATATGATCTTGTTCTAGATAATAATACACTATGTGAATTATAAACAGCTTGATTCAGTCTACCAAAAATACCCTAAATGTTCATAAGAGACATCATTGAATAATTGTTATCAGATACAGTTTATTTTTAAGTCAAGTATCTACTTAAAATAGGGCTGGATTCACCCTCCAGTACGTGGTCTTGATCTCATTTTTGCATATTCTATTAAGTGTGATCTAGAATTTGTCATGAAATGAAATGTCCCAGTGACCATTCACTGCATTCAGAATAAAATCCAAAGGCCTTATCCTACCTCTCAAAACTCTTCCCAATCTGTGACTTATCTAAAGATTAGCTTCATTTCCCATCACCAGCAGAAAGACCCCAGTACTCAATTAGATAAGCTGGCCTCACACCCTCCAACCTGGAACATCCCAGCCCCGGATCAGCTTGTTAGGTCTGCTTAGCCAGCTGTAATCTTGCTCTTCAGTCTCTGCCTCTAAAAGGTTTCCCCATCATTCATGACCAAACTCAAATTCCATCTGCTCCAAATAGGCTTTGCAGTCCTTCTCCCTTTTCTCCCATTTCACTGGCAGGTTGTTAGTTACTCTGTGCAATAACTGACACTTCCCATCAAGCTCCAGGTGCTGTGGATTTCACCTCTCAAGACAAAGAATAGTCCCTGGCACATAGTAGGCATTCACTTAATGTTTGTTCACTGACTAGATCAATACTTCTCAAATTACGCTTGCTTCTCCAAACCTGCTCCCACTGAGTCAGTCTCCAACTTCTCTGACCTACTCATAGAACTAGTAACCTAACAGACTAGTTGAGCTTCAATCTTGCCTTCCACCACATTGCTATCAGAATAATCTCCCCAGAACAGGAACTTGAATACCATGTCATGCTACTTTAAAAACTGCAGTCATCTCTCTCTCATTCAGAGTCTGAATTCCAGAGGCTTTACATGACATACAAAGCCCCCATGATTTGTCCCTGCTTCCCCAGCCACTTGTCTACAACTTCCTGTTATATACTTTAGTGCTCAGCAGCAGTGGGGGTTTTTCTCTTATATAAGTGATAAATTACTGAAGTTCTATGTAATCCAAAACTGTTATTTAAATCTTAAAATGTTCCTATGTGGAAAAAATCTAAACTTGATGGGGCATTTTGAAGTAGGTGGATTTTCACCATTCTAAGTTATTTTTCCTTTCACGTTCTTTGACCCGGTTTTGCCTCTATAAGTATTTCATAACATGCATCCTCTTACATTTATAAAAAGCAAAGGATTGTGGGGTTTTTTTAACCTCCTTATGGTATTTTACTGCATCTGAATCCAGTTTCAAAGTTATGGATTTTCAGGCATTATTTCAGGCCTGAATTTTAGCCTTAGCCCTGGCACCCCTGTTTAATGAGGATTTTGATTCTATTGTTAAAGGGCATAAGGAAATAATTTAAAATCTAGGGTGGCTAATGCTAAAACTGCAGGGTGAAAGTCAGCGAAAGCATTAACAAAAATGTGAATGCAGGTAAACAACCTGTGATCAGACACTGGGTGGAAGGTATTTCTGTTTACTAGCTAAAGTGGCCACGGAAACTGTGGCAATAACAGAAACTGTCAGTTCATCAGCATTGAAATGAATCATTTAAGTTTAGGGGATTTTTTTTTCACTTTTCAAATTTTATACATACAGACATACTTTCTTAATACTTTTATGTTTTGCCACTTTAAATGTACATTGTTGGAGTTATATAAAATTAAACTATATTGCATCTACTGTTCTCCGAACATACCCAGCAGTTTCCTGCCATAATGCTGTTCCCTATTGCCTGGACTCTCATCCCAAGCTCCTTTCCCCTTACGTGCCCTCCACATTTCTTTATCTGATTCATTCTATCACTCGAATATGTTATCACCTCTGTGCTGTATCCATTAGTTGTTCTTATACTTTGTTTCCCTGTGCATAGCTCTGTCATTGACTTCACACTTATCCTGGACTGACGACAGTTTACTCATTTATTCTTCTGGTCTCAGGAGTCAGTACATATGTGGCACATATGTGCTTAAATGCTATTTGAAATGAATGAAGCTTCATTTGCACTTGAATTTTTAGTTACTCTAGAACTGGTGTTTCTGGAGAAGAGGAACTGGCATATGACCCTGAGCATATACTATAAAGCTTTATACTTAATTTACGCCCTATGTATAGATGGTATTAGAATTGAGTTAAATACTGTGTCTTATAAGAATTGCTGCAATATCTCTACAAGTACATTATAATGATGAGGTAATAGTGATATCTAATATCTATGTTTTCTGTGAACCCTGAAAATCTGAGACAGGTTTCAGTTAATTTAGAAAGTTTATTTTGCCAAAACTGGGGACATGTGCCCTTGACACAGCTTCAGGAAGTCCTGATGATGTGTGCCCAAGGCAGTCAGAGCACAGTTTGGTTTTATACATTCTAGGGAGACATGAGACATCAATCAACAGATGCAAGGTAAACATTGCATATTTGGTCTGTAAAGGTGGGATAACTTGAAGCAGATGGGACGATCCAAAATGGGGAGCAGGTTTCCGGTTCTTAGGTAGGTACAAGACAAATGGCTGCATTCTTTTGAGTTTCTGCTCAGCCTCTCCGAACGCAGCAATCAGATATTCATTTTCAGTGAGCAGAGGGGTGCCTTTGAACAGAACGTGAGGCAGGTTGATCCTAAGCAGTTCCCAGCTTCACTTTTCTCTTTAGCTTAGTGATTTGGGGGCCATAAGATTTATTTTCCTTTCCCACTTCTTTCTGCCTTTTTTATAAACACTTTTTTAAAATTTCTTTCTTTCTATGCATTGACCATTTCACCATATTTTTCTCATCTGCCTTTCAAAGCTGCACCCAAAAGTCTGTTCGAACAATTTTCAAAAGTTGTAGGTGTTCAGCTATAAAGGCACATCCCAAGGCACTGCGATTCTTTACCAGCCTGGTCATGCCACTTTCCTTGTTGAACTGTGAGCACCTGCCTCTAAATCATTGATTTCATTTTTCTTTCCTGGAATCAGGTGTCAGTCGATGAAATTGTGCTTTGCTCTTTATCTTTTCTATTTCTTTAAAGAAGTTCATGTAAACCTTTTCAATTATGTACTATAATTTCTTATTCAATTCCATCCACAATTTCTTATTCAATTCCATCCTATACAGCTCCTTTATATTCTTTATAGCTTTCACCTCTGAACTGCACTTTATGTTTTATAGAATCTAAGGCACTGTCTCTTGAACTGAAGGGTACTTAAGAATCACTGGGAAGAATTTGATGAGACATACTGAGTAGTATAATGACTTGGTAAGTTTGGAGTGGTATCCAGAAATTTTTATTTTAACAAATGAAACAGAAGATTCTGATGTTGGTCTCTATAACCTCTGAGCTTCACTCAGAGACTGTCCTCTCTAGGCTTCTTAGCGGGCTTGACCTCTGCTGTTCATTGTTTCCGATCTACTGTAATTCTTTGTTTTTTGAGGTTCATTATTTATCTTTTGACTTTTCTTCATTTTTTAAAACTCTGTCTGAAGTTGGAAATGTCTATCTAAAATGTTTAATTGTGTTCTTTGGTTCGAGAATTATCTTTATATTATTGCTTGATGGTCAATCACTAATATTTTGAAAGTGACTTAATATCTTTATAATAGTTTGTATGTCATCTCATTCTCTAAATGCATGGGTCATATCACAACCTAATTTTTCAGCTTTTGAAAAATGAGTCTGAGGTAACCTCATGATCATAAAAGCTGGCAACTTTTTATTTACGGGTCACAAATTTCAAGTACTCCTGTGTGTAAATCACCTGGTTTCTCCAGGTCATTTCCCTTCATTAAATTATATTCAGAACCATTAGTATGTACATATGAATAAGTGCCTCTCAATCTTGATAAATTTATAGGCTACATGTAAATATTTGTCTTCATAGACTACATTGTCCCAGTTTATGACTCTGCTATTGTAAATTGTTTATTCAACATATTTGTCTTTATTTCCTTCTTTTCTTTTCTTTCTTTTCCTTCCTTCTTTCTTTTCTTCCTTTCTTTCCTTTCTCTCTTCTTCCTCTATTCCCCTCCCTCCCTCCCTTCCTTCCTCCCTCCCTCCCTCTGTTTCTTCCTCCCTCCCACTCTCCCTCTTCCTTTCTCCCTCCTTCCTCTTTCCTCCCTCTCTCTCTCCTTCCTTCCTTCCTTCTCTCTCTCTCTCTCTCTCTCTCTCTCTCTCTCTCTCTCTCTCTGTCTTTCTTTTGACGCAGTATGGCTCTATTGCCCAGGCTATATTGCAGTGGTGCAATCATAGTTCAATGTAGCTTCGAACTCCTGGGCTCAAACAATCCTCATGCCTCAGCCTCCCGACACCTGACTAATTTTTTTATTGTAGAGACAAGGTCTTATTATGTTGCACAGGCTGGTCTCAAACTCCTGGCCTCAAGCCAGCTTCCAGCCTCTGCCTCCCAAAGTGCTGGGATTATAGGTGTGAGCCACCATACCTGGCCAGCATATTTATTTTTATATTAAGAAAAGTAGTTAAAGGTTTCTTCTTAATTTATTGGAGGAGGTGGGCAGGGAATAGGCAGGAAGTGCAATTGTGTCCTGACTTAACATCCCTGACCTTACATTATTCAACACAGACTGACATTTTGCCTTCCTTTTCTCCCGTAGAAGCTATTGTAATCTCTACATATTGGGCACAGATGCCATGACTTCCCTATTTATTCCTTATTTCAATTGTTCTGTCCCTCGTTTTTTAACGTACACTCAAATTTTTGTACTTTTTCATGACAGTGATTGTGCATAATTCCAATTGTACAAAAAACATTTTCTATCTTTTTCCTCTAAACCATAAACCTGTTTCTGAGTTAATTTTACTACTACTTGGCAAACTTTCCTGACTCTGATTATAGCTTGGAAAGAGAACTTTAAGAGGCACATACATCAGGAAGTGTTCAAGGCTACTCTACATTTATTTTATTATTAAGATTTTATATACACATGTTCCACATACCTAAAAGCTATTTTATTTAAATCAGTGATATTTAATCGTATATGTGCGTTGCCCAAGTAACATCCCCTTCTAAAAAGGAATCCAGCAAATAAAAGGTTTCACTTTCCTTGATAAAACGTATATGTCTCTGCCTTTGTGTGCTTCTTTATAGTTGCAAATGTACTTGACCTATTTAGCCTTGCTTGACTATCTGAATAATATTGCTGCCAGAATTTTTTTAAATGTACAACCCTTAGGTTAAGTATTATGCAATAGGTTTCAAAATAGAGTATTTTTCTACAGAGCTTTTGATTAAAATAGAAGAATATCACGAGATCCTAATCCAAATTCAAAGAGAGATCATTTTAATCGTAAGGATTAAAGTGGTAATCAAGAGGATGGCAGTTTACATAGATATGTGCATGGTTTGTTCACGGTCCGCTCTGTCACTTAAAAGTTCCTAGAGACCTCTAGCACTCAGTTTCATCTTTTGTAAAACAAGAGAATTGGAATAATTAACCACTGGTTCTCAAATGTAGCTATCTCCATATCACCTAAGTGATTCTCAAGTTCTACTGCAAAATCCATATTATGGGTTGAATCATATCCCCCCAAAAGTATGTTTAAATACTAACCCCTAGTACCTAGCAATGTGAGTTGATTTGGAAATAGTCTTTGCAGATGTCATTGGTTAGCATGAGATTATGCTGGAGCAGAGCGAGCCCTTAATTTAATATAACTGTTATCCTTATAAGAAGAAAAGAATGGACACAGAGAAACACACAGAAGGGAAAAGGCCTTATGAAGACAGAAGTAGAGACTGGAGAGACGCAGTTGCCAGCCAAGGACTGTCAAGGATTGCTGGACCTCACCTGAAACTAGGAAAAAGCAAGGAACGAACCCTACAGGATTCAGAGGCAGCATGGCCCTGGGGGCACGTTGATTTCAGGCTGCTAACCTCGGAAACAATGAGACAATGATTTTTGTTTGTTCGTTTTAAGCCACCTAGCTTGTAGTACTTTGTTATGGCAGCCCAGAAAGTTAACTGCTAACTTAGAATGTTGAGGAATGTGACAAGAAAACTTATATTTTAGAAGCTCTACCCTTCCTGGTGATTCTGCTGAGTAAGACTTGGTACCAATGTGTAGGTGATCATTGAGGTTCTGTCTAGATCTCGGATTCTGTGATTCAAGGATACAGCAGTAGAAAACTGTGTGTATATTTCAATGATGAAGTAAGGTTGAAAACGATTAGCATTTCACAACAACGTCAAAAGTTTCCTTTCTACTTATTTATGATAATGAAGCCCTAAGTGATGCTACTCTGTAGCTGCTACCCTAGAAGTACAAGGCACTTGAAGGTCAATTCGATTTCATCTTGACAAACGCATATATTTAAACTTACTTTCTCTTGGAGATACGATGCGTATTCGGCTTTCAGTTGGTAAGTGTTGGGGTACTGTTTGTGATAGATTTGCCTCATAATGGTTAATATATCTTCTCTGTATGAGCATCCAGTTCTCTTGCAATTGTCTGTGATGATTGATATTAAACTATCATTTCTTAGTTTGTGGCACCAAGTGCAAACTTATCTTTCATACTGCCAACTCCAGGCGCTCCTCTCTCCTGCTTGGGTCTGCCCTTGAGACACTGTAATGGGTGGTGCAAAGCACTGCGGCAGCATCAGGGATTCGCACTATGCCCAGAGTTGACAGAGTACCCTGAGTGATGGCGCAGTCTTCCCGAGCACACTGGCAGGGCCTCCATCTCTAATTGCGCCAGACGGCAATGACCTCTAACTCCGCAATTCATCTTGTTCGCCATCATTCATGGAAGCCATTCTTCTACATTTTTATCTTTATTCTGTGTCTTTGCTATGGACTGCCAATGGGAATCCTGCAGAAAATGCAGTTCTATGAGGAGAGACATGCACAGAAGAAAAACAACAACTTTTCAGCATATCTCCCTCCTATAGGATATTCTTGAATGAAACGGGATTAGCCATTAGTCAAGGGTGATTGGGCACTTGAGAAATAGAAAGGAAAGCTGTTTTGCAAAGCCCTGTCTACTGATGTGGTTGACGACATACTCAGCACACTCAGTGGGTGCCATTTAACTTCTGTCTTCATCATAGACAAATACACACACATATATTTATACATATA
The DNA here is from genome assembly GCF_048565385.1 of Saimiri boliviensis. NCBI lineage: Eukaryota > Metazoa > Chordata > Mammalia > Primates > Cebidae > Saimiri > Saimiri boliviensis. The sequence continues at coordinate 50,145,115 of NC_133461.1, forward strand.
TTTGTGTCTAGGCTTATTACCCACAGCCTTGCATGATCTCATTGTCTCAAAAATTCTCAGATGAGAGTTCACCATCATGGTTGCTTCATAACTATTTTTTCCTCAATCCCTTGCCTCGCGGGGATGAATAAACTTGCTTATTTTTAGATCATTGCAGCAAATATATTATTTTCTATATCTTCCATTCGAATTGGCAATATTAGTGTATAGAAGGTATTCATCATGATATTAAAATGATCACTTTATGAATAGGTTACCTGCAGTATCTTGTAGGGTCTCCAAAATTAGGGCCCATGTTTAAGCCTATATTTATACCCCCATTCCTTAGCTTTGTACCTGCCACATAATAGGAACTTAATAAAAACTTTCTTTTCACTGGAATTGTCTCTCTATAAAACTTAGCTATTCTGGTTTTTCACAACAGAATAAAGAAGGAGCATACCAAGTCATGTACCATGATGGCACTCAGTCCAAAATAGATGAGAAACAGGTTTCAGATAGGGATCAAATCATGCATAATGCTGGTGTGTATGACTGGGATATTATAGATACACATGAAAGTTCTGGTGTGCTAAGGCTAAGAAGAAAGGAGTAATGGTCTAAATTGTTTCTAAGCATATTTAGAGGCATAAAATTAATTGGGGAAAGTCTAAAGTAAAAGGGAATGGTTAGAAACCTCAAGTCTGAGCAGATCCATGAGCTGGAATTTAAGGTAGATAGGTAGGGTGGAAACATATTATTGCCAGTATCAAAGATCAGCATAGACCTAACAAAAGGAGGGGCAATGGGAAGTTAGAAAGCCCATTCCTTTATCTTTTCCTAGACAAGGAAGCTGAAACTCAGAAAAGTGATCTGTCATTTGGGGCAACAACAAAAAAAAAAAGGTGAATGTTTCAATAAAAAGAGGAAATTAAAGCATAAAAAGCCTGTGTAGGTTGGAGTGGTTTTTTATTTTTTTTCGGTATACATGAAGAATTTCCCTGAAATAATTTTATTCAAACTTTCAATTCCCAGGTTACAGATATTTAATGAAATGGCTAAACTCAGCTTATAAAAAAACAAAAGCTATGGCTCATATTTAGTGATTGGGCTGGTAGTTGATACAAACCCAGTTAATAAAAATAAAAAAAGCCTTGGCTATTTAGTGATCAGTCTGATAGACTAGGTTGCAACAAAGTTTACCCAGTAGATTGTATTTATATCTGAGCTTTAGGAGACCTCACATACATAATTGAATTTAAGCAGTGTTTAAACGGAGTATGCTGATATTTCTGCTTTAAAGAAAAAGACAGAATTTAAAACAACTGTTACTTAGTCAATGGTACAACTGCTCTCATTCATTAGGTCTTTTCCTTCTTAAAAGGCCAGTTATTACAATCAACAAAATGGCTCCATATCAATGGAAACATCCCCAGAATGGTGTCTGAAATATTAAAATTCCATCTTTATTGAGGGATGAGTGGTCCCAAGATGTGGGAATTAGCCATGTGGCATATCTTAATACAAGCAAAGGTCAAATAGATTCAGCATTCATTTGACTAACTACTTGAAAATGCTACGTAGAGTAATAACTTAATCACAGAATATCTGCTTACAATAGCAAAAAGCCATTGGAAGCAACATTAAGATGAAGAATTATAATTTTTACTAGTGTTTTATTGCAGTATAATTTTTACACAGTAAAACGTCAAATCCCAAGTGGTCAGCAAAATGACTTTCTTCATCTGTATACTTCTATTATTTTAAAATACAGAACATTTTCACACAACTAGAAATAATTTCTATCTTATGGTGAACTGTAAATATCAGGAGAAGGAGTAGAATTACATGTCCAAAATTGTAAAGGAAGTCAGTGAAAAAGCATAATTCAATTTACATATATTTTATTCATGCAATTTTCAACTACCCTTACAATATATGTAGTCATGATCTCTCACATATTTCAAAGTTACTTTACTATTTTCATTATAATTCATTAAAATCTTTTACAAAGACCTTTGTCTGATCTGATTTTAAACAGAGAAGCTTTATTTGCTGAAGAAACAGTTCCCATTGTTGCTAGGAATGCCTATATTTCTTCATCAGTCCACCTCACCAAAAGTTCCTCTGAAGGTATAGATAATTGTAGTTGAGAGTATACTAGTGACACCTAGTGCTTATCCACTAAAAATGTCTGCATCTAAGAGAACATTTATTTTCTCATGGTTAGCTACGGTTAATCAAGTTCTTGTTTATGTGCAGAAACTGACAATGATAATATAAGTGCTATTTCATGCTGTTAAAGACTAAATGGATAACCTTCCAACAAAACCTCTTAACGTAATTAAAGCAAACAAATTTGACATTAACATTGTGCATTAAGAGCAAAAGCAGAGAATGAGAGGATCTAGAATGAGAAGACATATGTTAGAATTGCATTTTTATTATTCATAAGCAGATATGAATGCCAAAATGTTGTGGCATATTGGCTTTAGTCCATTCATTAGGAGCTAGTAGATGACATGAGAGGCAGAGGTGGAGTCTCTGACCACAAGGGAAAAAGACATAACTAAGATTCTTTGTTAATAATGAGTTGATTCTGAGAGGATTTATATCTTAGGTCAGATTCTGAAATGTGACAGATCCCAGTAGGCAATGCTTACATTGCTTCTCACTGAAATTAGGTAGACAAGTCTCAACATCTTCTCTCCTTCCTCAGCCTAGGAAGGAAATCTCAGCTCCCAGTCCTAGGCTATACAGTCCATTATGTTTATCAGTTAATGGGAGCAGTGCTAAAATGTCTTCCCACATCCCCACACCCATCAACGTATCTCTCAATCAGCTCACCACGCCTATTACACCATGGTTAGAGATTCTATCCCCTTAACCTATGAAAATCCTGGTAGGGTTGAGCATCCCTAATCTGAAAATCCAGAATCTGAAATGCTCCAAAATCCAAATCTTTTTGAGTGTCGAAATGATGCCACAAATGAAAAATTCCACACCTGACTGTAGGGGATGGGTTTCAGTTTTTAAAATGCAGTCAAAACTTTGTTTTAGGCACAGCGTTAATAAAAATATGTGCATAAGATGTATATGAAACATAAATGAATTTTGTGTTTAGATAGGTCCTATTCCCAGGATAGTTCATTATCTATAGGGACATATTCCAAAACCAGAAAAAAATATGAACGCCAAAACAGTTCTGGTCTCAAGAATTTCAGATAAGTGATACTCAACCTGTATATATGTATGTATGTACATATGTACGTATCTGTATAATACCCTACCATTATACACATTTTATTTGTGTGTGTGTGTGTGTGTGTGTGTGTGTGTGTACATATATGTATCTCATATGTTAGGTTCTAGATTCTGGAAATTAATAAACAGTATAGATATCTTTTCTCATGGGGCGTGTGTACAAGCGAACACATGGATAATCCCTGTAATAACAATAACAGAGATAACTTTAGATAGTGATAAGCACTAACAAGGAAAGTAGGTGGAGTAGTGTGAGACAGAGTGATGAGAGAAGAATGAGAAAGCAAATTTACCGAGGTGGTCAGGGACAACCTCTGTGAGGGAGGTGATGCCTGAACTGAGAGCTGAATGATAAGGGAGATGAAGGCATGGGAAAATGAGGCCCCAGCAGGTAGGAAGGCCCAGAGCTAGGAATAACTCTGGCTCATTTAGGAACAGAGAGAGGACTAGTGTGGCAGGAGCAGTGGTGCACAGCATGGTGGCAAGTGAGTAGCAGAAGATTAGGTCTGAGGGAAAGGCTGCAGTGAGGCCTTGCGGGTCATTACAGGCCACAGTTTTGTGCCTTTGAAAATTCATGTGTTGAAGCCCTAGCCCCTCATGTGATGGTGTTTGGAGGTTGGAGCCTTTTGAAGCAGATGAGGTCATGAAAGTGGGACCCACAGCAAGGGGATTAGTGGCCTTATAAAAACAAGAGAGAGAGGCCATGTGAGCACACAGAGAGAGGGCGGACATCTACAAGCCAGAGAAGCAGGTGCTCACCATGCACTGAATATGCACTCACTGTACACTGAATCTTTGATCTTGGACATCTTGGTCTGCAGAACTGTGAGAAATAAATGTCTATTGTTTAATTCTCCCAGCATATGACCCCAAACCTAGTATTTAGTTACAACAACATAAGCAGATTGAAACACAGGCGATGGCCTGAAATTTGAAGTCCAAGGATATGAAATCTAAGGAAAGTGGCAAGCCATTGGAAGGTTTTTAGCCCGATAAATATCTGTATATAAAATATATATTTCTCTGGCTAAAAACCACATGTATATTTACATATATAGCCATATACATTTATATATAATCTATCATATTTTATATATATATATATATATATAATGTATGTCTATATACACACACCTAAGTAAAACATACATGGTAGTAGTATATGGATATTAATATAAAATGTAGTATTACATGGATAGATATATAAAACGTTTCCATACCCAGCACAGTACCCTGAACATCCTTGGTGTTTAATAATACTTTCTGATGGTTGCAATTCTAAGAGTGAAAATAACTATGTGGTTATGTATAGATATACATGTTATCATTTTATTTAAGAGCACTATAGCTGTCACATAGATAATACATAACGGGGTAAAGATTGGAAGCAAGATGACATGTCATTTGCCATCTATTTTGGAAGAAAGGACAAAAAAATAGCAAAAGCTAAAAAGCACTAAGAGTATAGCCTACGTAGGCTGCTAGGCAGCCTTGATACTAATAAAGATTTTCCAACAAGTACGTGTATTGCATGTTTAGAATGCCTTTAAGGAGGGAGCCAGGATAAGTCAGTGGACTTGGAAAAGCTGTATCCTGCAATTGTACTGTCTTTGGGGAATTTATGTGATTACACTCCTTCTGGTCTCATACATCAAGTCACTTGAGTTGTCACCTTACATAATTTAAGGCTGCAAAAGATAAACCCACTCCATCTCTGGGCATCAAATATTGAGTGTTTGAAGGGCAGGCCAGTGACTGTTTATTTCCCTGAAAACCTGCATGCCTGTAGACTTAACAAGAAATACCTCTAGCAACTTTGTGGAAGGGCTAACCAACTTCCATGCAACATCAAAATGCGTTTTGTTTTTTTTTTTTCTTTCATGTTTTTCTTATATACCTTAAGTTGAACTTAAGGACACAAAGTCTAGTTTTGGTTTTGTTCTTGCTTTTGTTTTTATGTATCATTTTGCAATGTTTAGGAATACCACCATAATTTCCACTCCTTGTTTAGTCTAAATTTAGCATATTAATAATTTTTTGCTATTTTCTAAACACACACACACACACACACACACACACAATTACAGTTATGCAAGTTTCAGTGACACCAAGCCATCCTGTCATTTATTGGTTTATTTTTCTTATTCTACTCTCTAGTTAAATGTGAAATCACTAAAGTATCAATGTTAGATTATAAACAATTTGGGATTCTAGATGGCAAGACCACTTTCTTTCTAGATCCCTTTTGTTTATTCATCATTGATTGTTCAACATCTGACATATAGGTTGCATTTTGGATGACAACAGCTGATATGACATGGCCCCTGTCCTCAAGGATGCACAGCCTTCTGGAGAAGCTTACCAGGACAAAGCTCAGCTTCCCCCTTATCTACATAATAAAGATGAGTGAGGGTATTGTAGTGGTGGTGAGGTACCTACATATTATTTAATTGGGAGTTGCATGATTTATTACATGTTCCAAACATTCCCATTTGGTCTAATTCTTTATTCATGTGTCCATTCATTCAAAAAATGTTTGTTCCAAGACTGTGCTAGGTGCAGGATACATGCAGTGGTGGATGTCCATGAAGAGCCAGGCTGTTGTCTCTGGCAGAATGCCTCCCACTCCTTTTAGCACCCACCCTAAATATCACCTCTTCTGTGAAGCATTTCTTGATCAACACAAGAAGCGTTAGTGAATCTCTCTACTACTCATAAAGAAGTAATTACTTTGTAGCATTATACCTTTATTATAGCACTCTATGTTACCTAACTTAATAAGGTGTGCCATTGACTTTTTTGGTGTATTTATATGCCCGTATATTATGAGATCCTTGAAACCAGCAATATTGCTCACCCCTCTCCCTCCATACCTCAAAACCGAAGAATATATATGTCACATACTCAATACTCAATTCACTGATTAAGTGAAATGCAAAGCTTCTAATAGAGTCAGTATTTAGGCAGATATTTTAATGGTGCCTCTCAATTATCTGATTCTTTTTTTTTTTTTTTTTTTTTTTTGAGACAGAGTCTTGCTCTGTTGCCCAGGCCGAAGTGTAGTGGCATGATCTCAGCTCATGGCAAACTCCGCCCCCTGGGTTCAAGCCATTCTCCTGCCTCAGCCTCCTGAATAGCTGGGATTACAGGCACACACCACCACGCCCAGCTAATTTTGTATTTTTAATAGAGATGGGGTTTCACCATATTGGCCAGGCTGATCTCGAACTCCTGACCTCTTGATCCACCTGCCTTGGCCTCCCAAAGTGCTGGGATTACAGTGAGCCACCACACCCAGCCTATCTGATTTCTTAGTAAAGAATATACAAGTTATTTTCCCACTGAGTTTATGTTTTTTTCTTGAATTATTTAACAACATTTATATAAAGCTTACTGCATGCTATGCACTGTTCCACACATTGTACAAGGCAAAATCGTTTAAGACACAACAGCCCAATGATCACCCTCATTAGCCTCATTATACAGCTGATCACTAGGCAAGGAGAGGTAGGCAACTTGGCCAGGGTCATAGAGCTGATCCGGGGTAGAGCCCAGTTTTGAATCCCAACCGTCTGATTCCCCAAGTCTACTCTCTTAGCCACTACACTACTTGGGCTCACCTACCATGCTGGGCTTTCTCACATTGTTGACTCCTGAATCCATATGTCCATTCATCTATTCAGCAAGTATATTCCTTTGCATACACAGTGCCACCCTGCTGGTCAAGCCCTCGCCTTCTTATGCTTGTGTTCGTGGAAGACTCTTCTTTTCCTTCCTCTCAGGCTTTAATTGTCAGAATCATCCCAAGCTTGTTCTGTATTTTTAGCACTTTGCTTTATTATTATTATTATTATTATTATTATTATTGTTATTATTATTATTGGTGGAGGGGAGGCAGAGTTTCACTCTTATTGTCCAAACTGGAATGCAATGGTGTGATCTTGGCTCACTGCAACCTCCACCTCCTGGGTTCAAGAGATTCTCCTGCCTCAGCCTCCTGAGTAGCTGGGATTATAGGCGCCTTCCACCACGCCCGACTAATTTTTTGTATTTTTAGTAGAGACGGGGTTTCACCATATCAGCCAGGATGTTCTCAACCTCCTGATCTCAGGTGACCTACCTGCCTCAGCCTCCCAGTGTTGGGGTTACAGGTGTGAGCCCCCGTGCCCAGCCTTCGCACCCTCCTTTAATCTCAATGCATTCTTTCCCTTGGTGATCTCCTTCTGCCTTTCTATCTAATACAAATAACTTTCATAGTAGTATTTTCTTGTTTATTTCCTCCCCATTCAAGGCCCTGCATCTTTTGATTCCAAATTATCTTTGCAACCTCATATATCAGTTTCCCTTTTCAAATGTTCTTTCCCAAACATACCTTGTAAACAAGGTATGGCCCTTGTCAACCTAGACTCTGTGTTCTAGCTTCTGCTCTCTTGGTCTCCACCAACCTCTACTGTCCGCGTGTGAAAATGCTTGCTATGTCTCTAAGGAGATGCAACAGTCTCCAGGAAGTCTTCGCTGTGCCTCCCGGATTACAGGGTTCTCTCCATCTCTCTCTGCTGTGTTCCTGTAATTGCCTGTTCCCTACACCTTTTTTTGGTACCCCGGCAGCACCTTGTAGTGACAGAGAACACAAACTCTTGAAATTACACTGCTGGACTCATAGTCCCGCTCTGAAGCTTACTTGGTCTGTCACCTCCAACAAATTATCTCATCTCATTAATAAAATAGGGAAAATAGTAGCATACTCAAGAAACAGATATCAGGATGACCAAATTAACTAACGTCTTCAATAGTGTAAGGTCATGATTAAGATTAGAAACTATCTGGCACATTGTTTTTAACACATGTTAGCTACCGTTATTACTTAATTATATATAGAACCTTGTAACATCTCTGCCTATGCTATGTGACTACTATTGCGTTTCCTATCTCACCTGCCATGCCTTCATTTCCTACAATCTGCTATCACCTTACTCTGATGAGTTTTGCCCACAGTACTGGATTTTCTAAGCCTAATACCTGAACCAGATCTGAAATTGGACCCAACGAATTGGACTTTGCATCTGGCTTTTCTGGGGCTTCCACTTACGCTATGTCCGAACCAGTTCTGTTTCTCACTGTTTTACCACCGACACAACTGATTCTTTCTCCCTATTATCCTTCAATGTCAGGACCCCTAACAAGCTCTTCTCCATAGTTTTCCGGAGTCTATCCTACTAGATTTTAAGAACATTAAAAAAAGGATCTATATGTTTTCTTTTTTTGTATTCCCCACAGTGCCAAGCACCTCCTAGATATTTCTAAAACATTTATTGAATAAATTAATGGCATAAAAATAGTGATATACATGGCTTATTATTTTTCAGTTTTCCAGAAAAGACAACTTGTGTCAGTGAAATTTGACAGACACCTGTGAAAGATGTATTTTAGTAGATTCAATCAGAACACTTCCATTTGATTTGACAAATAACTGAGAACTTTCCCCACCTACCAGCAAGAACACTTCAAAGAGACTCTATTTCATTAGTGGGAGGAGGTTTATTTGCTTATGGCTCCTGGAAGACAGGAGTTTGATATTTATTCTCAGGAAATTGGAAAATTGATTCAACCCATTTAGGAATTTAACAATGGATTCATAATAACTCTTCTCAAAGAGTACAAAAGAGCAAGTACATCAATTGATCAATAGTACATCTAAGAAGAAAAAGAACTGAAGATCAAGGGAAATTAAAGACACTGCTGAAGAGCTCACTTTCTATTCAGAGAATTAAATCATAAAGTATTTCAGAGGGTACAAAACAAATAAATTTAGAAGTGTTTCCTTAAGTTTGGGACATCAATTTCAGAGAGCAGGGGCTCAAAACGCTCTCCCATCAATATAAAATCAATGTGGCCATCCCAGTCAAAACCTCTGAAGATGTTTAATTTAGTCCTGTGGTCAGTCTCTGATGTCTGTTTTAAGCAATTCTGAGTTCCCACAAAGTGCATGCTCTTAGCCTTCTTTTGAGGCCCACTACATTTGCTGATAGAAGAATAAACCCCAGACAGACTCTAATAGAAAAGGTTTTTGAAGGACTGAGCAGCTGCATGACAGTAAATTCTGCCCAGGGTAACTAAGAAGTTTGCCTCCCTTCTGGTTTCTTCTAGAGGAAACACCAGAAGCCTGGGAGAGAATCTTTCCCATAAGTCACTATCAAGACTTGGTTCAGATCAATACCCAGAAAATTCCAGTTCTAACGGGTTGGGTTCAGATTTTACCAACTCCAGCTCCACTGACTTTATTCTCTTTCTTTCATCACTTTAGCTCCTGGGATACAACCACCCTGTGTTCTGTGATGTGTGCACTCACATGCCTGCTTCTCTGAGAGCAATGATCCCCTGTGCCACTTGCAATGGTCCACTATGCCAGAATCAGATGGCTGAAACCTGGGGAGTATTTTCTTTTCTTTCTTTCTTTCTTTTTTTTTTCTTTCTTTTTTTTCTTTCTTTTTTTTGAGATAGAGTCTTGCTCTATTGCCCAGGCTGGAGTGCAGTGTGACATGATCTTTACTCACTGCAACCTCTGCCTCCCAGGTTCAAGCAATTCTCATGCCTCAGCCTCTTGAGGAGCTGGAATTACAGGCACGTGCCACCATGCCCAGCTAATTTTTGTTTTTTTAGTAGATACAAGGTTTCACCATGTTTCCTGGGTTGGTCTCGAACTCCTGGCCTCAAGATCTGCCAACCTCGGTCTTCCAAAGTACTAGGATTATAGGCATGAGCCTCTATTATCTTGCTCAAGGATACAACCATGTCAATATGATTCACAGCAAGTGGTATGCTCACCTGCAGCCCCGCATTGTCAACTTTCACAAGAATTGCAGCCACCAAGAAGGTCAAATAAGACCCCCTTTACTGACTCCTCTTGCCCTTGCAGGGCAGCCTCCTTCCTGAGCCCCATTGCCCTGGAAATTCAATAAGGCTTCTCTTTCCTTGACTAGGGGGAAAAAATCATCTTTCTAGAGGCGTTATCACAGGGTCTTCTCATAAGATGACCTCCAACGATGATAATGGCAATGATGATGATGTGGTTGTGATGGTGAAAATATTGCTGCTGCAAAACCAAGCCCTCTTAACTAGTTGCTAGCCTGGAGAATCAGCACACTGTTATGCATATCATGACTCTACTGCCTGCCAATGTGAGGACTCAGCTATGACAACACACCTGCTCTGATCTCACGAAGTCGTGGTTCTAAATGTGTTTCCAAGTGAAATGTGCCTTAGGTCTTACTACAATATCTAATTGCATATTTGTGTGTTGCATTATTTCCACAGACTCTGTTAATTATTTTCTAGTATTTACTAAGTTACTCCCACTTACATGGGTACTGTTAGTCTTCCAGTAAGGTAAGGTACTTGAATAAAACCTAGGGTAATTAATATTTTCTAAGAAATTAAGTGAGCAAACAAATTTGTTTCCTCAGGCATTCACTAAGTTATCTTCCTTGGGAAATCAGAAGAGTTGGGATAGAAGGACAGAAAAGAAAAATAGATATGTTAAATTTTTAAATCTGAATAGAGACTAAGAAATAGGCCAATGTTAATAGGGTAAATTACCTTTCTAATACTCACTTGGCAACAAAATCAGTCAAAGGAAATGAAGGGGACATACATAATTAAAGAGAGTTATGTGGAAACCCACACAAGTTGTTTAGTAGAATTGTAAGTGCCTATTCTAGAAGAATTAATATTATATGGATAGTAGCTGAAATAGCTATTTTTGAAGTTCATGCAAATGTAATGATAATTGGCAAGTTTTAAAATGGCAATATAGCAAGTGAAGACGGAGCAGAGAATTTGTTTATTGTCTACATTTACAGAAATATCTTGAGGTGGAGAGTGAGTTAGTTAAGATTGAAAGTAGCGAAACCACTGCCAGCCTGTCAGGGCCATCACCACAACCTTCAAGATTAGCTTGAATATGTCTTTGTCTTTTGTGAAGGCATTTTTGCAACATCAGTTTGGCCTGAGAACTATTGGTAGAGACAACTTAGAAGGGAAAACAGCACTGTGAATGGGCTGTTTCAGTCTTTCAGAATGTGTGTGTGTGTGTGTGCGTGTGTGTATGTGTGTGTGCACATGTGCACATTGTAGGCACGCTAAATGTTTAAATGGTCCTTGTCTAATATCTCCCCTTTTGAACATGTTCCCTCTAACATGAGAACTGAACAGGATGCTTGAGTTCCCATCCATCCTTTTAAAAAACTGAAAAAGCATGAAGAACTTATGTACAGGTGTTTCTCCTCCTTGAGATCACAAATTTTCTTGTTCTTCAGAGTTCACTCCTAGGCCCTCTTCTTTACTCTTTTCTTTAAACGATCACATCCACTTATCTGGGCTTGAATTGTTGTCCAAAGATCAACAACATCAAGGTTCTATATTCAGTCTTGATCTCTCATCTGTGCTTGAAAAGGGTGTGTGTGTGTGTGTGTGTGTGTGTGTGTGTGTATGTGTGTATGCCAACTCAGCATGCCCATACTTCTTCCCTATTTTCCTATGTTGACATACAATCCCAGGCTAAAAATTATTCCAGATTCCTTATATTCTCGACTCCCAAAATCCTATTTGTTCTACTTTCTACTATCTCCCAAATCCACCTCTTCCCTCCATCTCCCTCCAGCATCCCAGAATGTCAGCTACCATCATCTCTAAGAATACTCAAAAAACCTCCTAAATGGTTTTCCTGCACCCATTATTCCCTTCTTCTTGTTTATTCTTCAGATTGGAGCCGAGTATCCATTTGTTTAGAAAGCAAGCTTTTTTAACGTCTCTTCCTTACTAAATAGTTTTCAATGTTTTCTTATTGTTCTTAGAATGGAAAAAAAATCCACATTTATAATCCTTCATATGTCTCCTGAGGTTCTCCATGATCAGGCTGCCTCCTCATTCTCCTGCCTTACCCATGTCTTCCCTCTACACTCCAGAATTATTGGCCTTAAAAAAAAATGTTCTCTGATGGGTCATTCTTCTTGCACTGGGACCTATTTATATGCTGTCATATAATTTTTTCCCTCTCCCACTTACTCAGCCTTTACTTATCTAATGCCTCCTTTATGGTCCAAACAAATTTCATTTCCTTAGGGAAGTATTTCTGGACTCTACAGTACAATTTTCTCTCATGGGCTTCCACTGAACATTTCTCCTCCATAGAACTCAATAAAGTTGTTTGATGATTCTCTAGCCTTCAAGGCTATAATCTGTCTAGTTCAGCAACCAGCACATTTTCAGGAAAGAAAAGTAGAATGCATGAATACATGTTGTCGTCAAACTATTACAGGCTTGAGTTAAAATTTTGAATCTATTTTTTGCCTTCTGGCAGAGCAGCAGATATCATTACATACTAGCTCAGCTCAAATTTGTTTATCAGATTAGCATAAAGCAAGGTGTGAAGGAAGAGTAACATCACAGACAAGTGTTTTCTGTGGTGGAGCTAAGATGGAACAGTGGACGGTGGATGCCTGAAGGGTGAAGCAACAGGGCACATCAGAAGGAGAAAGAAAAGACACAGAAATCATTTGGAAATAACCTGGGCTTTAGAGTCAAATATGTAAACCTAAATCCCAGCTCTGCCATGTATAAGCCAATTAATTGTCTGAGTCAATATCTCCTTGCTGTGATTTGAGGAAAATAATACTGCATAGAAAGAGTGTGAGGATTTTTCTTTTTCTTTTTCTTTTTTCTTTTTTTTTTTTTTTTTTTTTTTTGAGGTGGAGCTTTATTCTTGTTGCCCAGGTGTAGTGCAGCGGGACAGTCTCGGCTCACTGCAACTTCCACCTCCTGGGTTCGAGCAATTCTCTTGCCTCAGCCGCCCACACATCTGGGATTACAGGAACATGCCCCCAGGCCTGCCTAATTTTTTTTTTTTTGTACTTTTGGTACAGACGGGGTCTTATCATGTTGGCCAGGCTGGTTTCAAACTCCTGACCTTCGGCGATCTGCCCGCCTCAGCTCCCCAAAGTTCTGGGAATACAGGTGTGAGCCACCATACCCGGTCTGAGGATTTTTCTTTTTAATGGCAGGAAAATTCTTAGCTGAATTGTTAGTTTCCTTCTCTTTAACTCCAGGAGAATACCCTTTCCTCTTATGTTTATGATGCATTCAGTGTATCATGCAGGAAAATTTGTGGTGAATAAATTGAATGTAAATTGTGTGTTAGTCAAGATTCCAGCAGAATATAAAACCATGCTATGTAGTTTGAGAGACTTTTTTTTATAGAAGGAACTAGTTAAAATGGTATTAACAGAGTTGTAAATATAAACAGAAACCAAGACAGCAAAAAGGGGAGTGGGGACGCGAAGCTGCTCCTCAGGCAGGAAGGTCAAAGAAAGCAGGTGAAACCTCTGCTGGAACACAGCTGCTGGGGCAGAAGAGTGGGAACCGGACCACGGAGGGAGAGGCTGCCAGAGATAAAGAGCTCCAGTCCATGGAAGATGCCACTCAAAGCACAGAGACGGGGGAAGATGCCCTGAACTTCTTCCTCTCCCATTCCACTCTCTAGCTGAAGGCCAATGGCCAGGGTCTCCTGGGGATTGTAGTTTGCAGAGTCAGACTTTCTAGACTAAAAACACAGCCTGGAAAGCCAGCAAACAGACCTGAGTACAGCAGGCAAATGACTGGCACAAATGGCCAACAAGGGTGATAAGAAGTGATTTACTTGAACTCTGCTACCAAAAAAAGAGAGAAGTATTGGATTATGCGAAAACTACATCAGACCAACACAAGAAAGATTACTAATAATAGTAATTTCACTTTTTGTGACTTGCAAATTTTCAAAAGTTTAAATGGGATAATAGAAAGAAAACAAACTTGGAAGGAAATAGTCACTGTGTGTAAACAATTTAAACCCTAAGGAGATGTAAAAAAAGTAAAGCAAGTGTCTTAGAATTTTTTTTTTCACTTCTAAATAAATGGCCACTGTTACTAAGTTGGTAAAAATCCTATAGAAATTCTTGATATATATGTCAAATAGATGTGTATAGAGTATACAACTTATTTTTTAAAATGCTAGACATATTGTTTTGAAACTTTGTACCCACTTCAAAATATATCTTTGTCATCTTTCTCACATATATAATTTAATCTTATGGTTTTAGTGACTGCAGAGAGTGCTACCATATACTCAGATCATAATTCACTTACCCATTTCCCTATTGGGAGTCATTTGTAGTGTTTCTAATTTTTTTCTACTGCAAATAAGGTTGGAAAGAACACGTTTGTTTAAATACCTGCAGGGTAAAGTTCTGCTAGTGGAATTGCTGGGTCAGAGAGTAAAAGGTTGTAAATGTTAATATATATTACTAAAAGGCATTTCAAATTTTCCTTCAATTTATATTCTTTTCAAGATTAGATTGAGAACTTTTTCATATACTCCTGACAACACGGTGTTTTTTTTTATCATATCTGACCATTTGAAACATACACACATATGAAAAAAAATCGCAATTATTATTTGCATGTCTTCATTGCTTAGGTTTAACATACAAGAGCACTTGGCAGTTATTATTTTTCATGAACTACTAATTCATATCCTATGCCAATTTTTCTATTAGATGATTTAAAAAATATGTTTACTAGTTTGTAAAATATAACAAACTTTATCCAAGGTTGTTAGGTACTGCAGTTTTTTTTATTTGCTTTTAGTCTTCTGAATTTTTATGTTGTTTTTGCAGAAATTTGCTATTTACAAACTGTAGAGCCTTGAGCAAGTTAATTAAATGTACCTTGCCTCTTATTAATTTATTCATCTGAAAATGGAAAATAACAATATACTCTTCACATATTTGAAGGATCTCTCAGATTACCCATATAAATATTCTTTGCCTAGAACATAAGTGGCCACTATTATTGTTAAACATTTTCTCAGGTTACAACGTCTTATTTGAAATATATAACAGCTTTCTGAAGTAGGTATGGTGGATCTTCTTGTCCTCATTTTACAAATCAAAAGCTGAGGCTCAGAAACTTTTCCTGAGTTTATTATAATCAGACAACTATAAATGATATTGTGGGCTTGGGAAGGCTCCTAAATGCTGGTGGGACTTTGACCCCAGCTAGGACCTTCAGGTCCTTGGCGCCATCGCAAGAAGGAATTCAGGGATGAGCCAGAACATAGTGAAAGTATGGAGATTTATTGCAAAGTGAAAATTACACACTCAAGAAAGAAGAGCATGGAGTTCTCAAGACAGAGTCACACGATGGAGTTTGGGGTTTCTATCTTTATGGGTTTTTTAAACCAATGGGCAGGATATTCATGAAGAGTACTGGAAAAAGATGATTTCTCAGAACTGAGACGCCACCCTTTTTTTTAACAACAAATATGCATGTTCTCAGAACTGTCATGGTGCTGGTGGGTGTGTGACTGAGTATGTTAATGAGCATAGAATGAGGTCCTAGGTGAAACCTAGGTCAAATCCCATGCTTTGTTGGGTCCATTTGGTCCTAGCCAGCTTGGTCCACACCCTGGATTTTCAGGGTCTTATCAGTCCTTAGCTTCTGCTGCTATTTTTAACAGTTTCCTTTTGCTAGCAATGTGAAAATGCTGCCTGGAATTTTCTATTCTCCTGCGACCACCTTATATTATTCATGTCTCATAAAGATTTAGAGATTCATATGATAAAAGAAATAAATGTACTTACCACTTAACCACTATGTTTTTCAGTGGTTGAATGTTGAGGCCAGAAGGAGAGATCCTCTACATTTATAAAAAGAAAAGGCTCCTTCAGGAATATGTTAATAGGTGGTTAAGACAGATGCAAGGTGGACTTTACAGGGACTTTTTCAAATTTGTTTCAAATTAACATACAGACAAAGACATTTAATCATTGTGGCTACAAATATAGTGAAAGGAGGGAAGGATAGTTATGAGCTCTTCTTTAGGTGCGTTTTATAGCATTATCTTCCATTCAGCTTCTGGTTACTGCCTAAAACAACAGCCTGGTTTTAATACATGCAAAAAGACAATTATTTATTGTGCACAAATTTCTTCAACCAAACTTTAAGAAACAGGATATTTTAATACAAAAAAAAAAACCCTAATATTTTCCAAGAATATCATGTTGGAATATGCAATTATATTTCTTAGCTTTTTACCTGCTATTCTGGGAAAGTGACCTGTGACTAGAAAGAAGATTTAACAATGAAAGCTGATCATGTAGAAAAAGAAAAACAGATACACACAGATGGAAACGCCCCACATATAGGGCATTATGAGTAAGCCAGATGAAAGTTTAAGCACTGCACATATCCTAGGGACTTCAGACATAAGCATATGTCTGAAAATGGAAATATTTTCAGACATATGCTTAGAAAGATTATTTCAAGGTTTATATAGATGCAAAACATTTTAGTTGTAGAGGCAAGAATGGGAGCCTAAATCAGATGAGACTAATAGCTTCTGAAACTTCACCCAGACCTTAAAAATTTTTCACAAAAATATAAGGTAAGCCCTGTGGCACTGAACTGAAGAGAGACATAGGTGTTTGGGTACTTGAAAGGTGAACCAAATATTTGGGAGGTGGCACAAGCCATTAAAAGAACAAGCCACTGCCAGAAGGCACTGTTATGGTCCTCAGAACATCTTTGGGAACAAGAACATATCTCCATTACAGTCCATTACACTAACTCTTCCAGAGAAGTGAGAAGTGCCACCTTGGAAAACCACTCTGCATGGTAGACTTTACAATGACAGCTAGAGATTTTTTAAATTTATAACATGTTGGAAGTAAATTTTAAACAATTAAAGATGTATGGTTCTTTAGTCAAGGAATATGTTAATATATTTTAGAAATCTTTTTCTCTGGCCAAACATCAGCCTGAGTTTGCCAAGAGACAGAACTATCTGTCAGACAGGGTGAGGTTAGGTGTTTCAGCTTTGACCTGGTCTAGGGAGAGTCTGAGCTAGTTCTGTTCAATCTACACAAGTACAGACCTCAGAGGCTTTCCCTACTACATCATTACTATCTGTCTAGGTGTCCAGAGACCTTGTATCTCCAAAAGGATTATGAGTATCCTGAGGTAAAAACAGATGGATTGTTCATGTAAGACTGAAGGCACAGTCTCAGTCCATAGATAGGAATCACTAAAATTGGATGTTAAGCTGTCAGAGACTGGTGGGAGAGCCTTCTCTGATGGCAATGGAAACTACGTTTAACTTGCCATCTTGGTACAAGCAATTGCATCCCCTCGAATGGAAATGTATGCGATGGTTTATGGGTGATTTCTTGGTTTCCATGTAGTTTTCAGCACTGTTGAGACTGTGACTGCTCAGGTAAAGACAGTACCTGGATGTTGATGCTCCTCCTATCATTCAGATTTGCTTCTCTAGTACTGGACCACTGATCCCTGCTCACATCATGCTCGTCTGTCTTTTATCTTCTTCCTCTAAACTCTTCATTTAGAAGACTATGTTCACGATAGCCAGGAACTTCAGCTATTCTTCAAGAGCTGTTATTTATGACCCAATCTAGATATTTGGATCTAAATGGCAACAAATTTTATTGCTTGGTTTTTATTTCTCCTATATTTTTCACTAAGGCAGTAGTTATAGGATATGAAATTTGTGGAATGAAATTGGACTTGGAGGGTCACAGGAAACAGAAAAATATAAGGACGGAAAACACAATGACTAGTTAATTAAAATGCTATTCTCCCCTATATTCATTTTAAGAATTTGATACTATTTTTGTGATTGAAACTTAAAGGAAATTGTAAACTACAGACCTGCCCAGTTTAGATTTGAGTTTTAACAGTTTGTACTTCAAAAGTAGCATGGGCTAATAGAAATGCTTCAAACCCATAAACATCCTCATTTGAACATTATGTCAGAGAGGGTTGGATGGAACTTGTTTTGTCATGTGGTTCTTGTTAGAAGAAGAGAGAGTTCCACAGTCTGGATGCATTGTGCTTTTGCAAAGAAAAAGGAAGATTGCCTGCAGTAGGCATTGTCACCAGAGAGCAATCACAACGTCCAGTGGTTCTCATGTCTTTGATCATTCTTGACTATATCTAACTCTCCTGCTGAGTTCTTGTCTCAGGCTCACAGATTAATATAAACTCAGATTGCAGTGAGGCAGATTTCTCTTACTGAGAGGGAGCTGTTTTGATCTGTGCGCTTTATCTTTAAAAGAGTTCCCGAAAGCCTATCTTGCAGCATTTCCCAAATCATGTTCCATAGGATCATGGTATCCAGTGAGATGTAAAAACATGTTGCATAGATAAAAGAGATCCATAGTCAAACTATTCATGATACTCTGCAAACTTTACCTCTTTTCATAAAGATTCAGAATTCAATTAACATATAAAAGGTTCAGAGAAAATCTACCTAAAAGAAACCTGTCTAACTTTGATAAACCCCCGTATTCCCCAAATTTTACAAACACAATCTTAATTTTATTCATCTAGGATCAATAAATATCACATGAACCACATTTTGAAAAAGGCTGCTGTATACATATGACATAATTTATTCAGATATTTGATTCCACATACCTTTTCCAATAAAGATAGAAACCATTTCTATGTAGGACAAAAAAAACACAAAATATTCAGAAGCATGAAAATATTTTTTACTTGTAGAAACTTTTCTACACACTAAATTCAGAACTTTAAGTGGTCCTTGAACAACCTGGACTGCTAAAGTTTAAAGGCTGTGACACCATTAAAATGTATTTATATTGGCATCATTTTCATTATAAAAGCCATCGATCCTTTTTAATATAAGGAGCTCTAGTAACGGGTAGATTCAGGTAAGTCAGGAGCAGATGAATGACATAGAATTGGGCTCCATGGTACCCTATGCTCAGAACAAGATTATGAGAATTGTGAATTTTGAAGCCCAACGGCAAGGCAAGCTGATGGTCACACCAAGCAGGCAGTCAGGAGCCAGTGGAGCTCAGCCACAGGAAAGCAAGTTAAAGCAACAGATCAAATTTCAGGATCCTGTAAAAGTGCAAACACTAGAATAGAAGGTTAGGCAAGGCGAGGAGAGGGGCAGACACACAGAAACATGGGTGCAGGAACACAGGCGGGCTGAAGAGCAGGCACATGCACTAACAAAAAAGATCAAGCAGCAAATGTCTGCTACAATAAAGAACTTTCAAAGGAAAACCTTCCTCTCGGGACAGATGATGATGGCAGGCAGGGCTTTTTCAAGATCAGAGGGTTGTGGCTGTTAAGTAGCTCATCCCGACAGAGAGGGAAGAAGACAAGTGCAGTTATAGGATAAGGCAAGAATCATCTGAATGTTTACTTGTGTTTAGAGGAAGCAGGATTTGATTATTTGTATCGGTGACTTATCATTTTAATTATCATTTATAATATCATTCCAATTGTGTGGTTTTTATTTACAAAATTATAATGGGTCATAGGACAAAAATACCCATATCAATGAACAGGCTAAGTATGCCCAACATGTATGTGTCCTTCATGAGAGATGACAAATATTAATATATTATCAAATGCCAGTATCAACAAATGCAAATGTCAATGTGAAGAGCCAAACGTAGAGTGGACGTCATTGAGCACAAGAATTGCATATCAAATGTTAACAATTTTTCATATATATAATTCTAATACAATTTATTTCAATGAATTGAGTGGTGACTTATGGTTTTTAAGCTTTTGTTTTTATTTTAATGAAGTTTATTTTTAATTTAGTAAAACATTTGATTCTGACCCACAGGTCATTGTTAATATAAATTAACAAAGTGTGGTGTTCACCATGTTACTCTTTTGGGGGATGTGCAAGCTGCACATGGCAGGTCATAACAATAGCTTTGCCATTAGTCTATAAGGATGTATTGAGTAGTATTTGTCAGGGATTGACCCTAGTGTCTCTTCTAATCAGTAACTTCATTGATTATCTGCTCAAAAAGTTTATAGTATACAAATCATAGTACTGATGAGTTTATGTTAAGTGAGTTAGAGAATTTCAGAATTAGGAAATAAAGCTCAATATAATTTTCATTAAAAGAATATATTGCATTTGCCAAACCTCAAGGAAATCCAACAGAAATATATGCAGGCTTATTTAGGTAAGAAAAAGGATCTGAGAGGCCGGGCACAGTTCCTCACACCTTTAATCCCAGCATTTTGGGAGGCCAAGGAAGGAGGATCACTTGTGATCAGGAGTTTGAGACAAGCCTAGCCAACATGGTCAAACCCCATCTCCACTAAATATACAAAAATTAGCTGTAATCCCAGCTACTTGGAAGCCTGAGGCAGGAGAACTGCTTGCACCCGGGAGGCAGAGACTGGAGTGAGCCAAGACAGTGCCACTGCACTCCAGCCTGGGTGACAGAGTGAGACTCCATCTGGGAAAAAAAAGGATCTAAGAAAGAAATATAGGGTAAGGAAGTAGTAACTAATCACATATGTAGAAAAATGATCCATGTCAACATGATACCAGAGGTATTAATATGATTAACTTATAAAAACAATCTGAGTCTCTCATAAAAGAATTCTGACCATTTTCTTTGTGAGCAGCATTTGAATAGAGTGTGGTCAAATGTATGGATCCACATAAAAATGGCAATCTTACAGGGGTGGAACGTAAGGCTACTTTGAGATCACTGTGTGTCATGAACAGCGCATAGTCCGTCCTCAAATCATGCCTGTTGACATTGTATTTGTCAGGGTTGGTCAGGAAGACAGAGGCTATTTCATGCATCCCAAACACAAGGGATCTTCATATAGGATAGGTGGGCTTTAAAGCTGTTGGAAGAGCTAGGGAAGGCAAGCTCAGGGAAGCCTCCCTGGGGAGCTCAGGCTGAGGTGCTGGAGAGGATGGTTCTCAGGACTGGCTGGGAAGAAGCAGTGAACCTCTCTTCTGCCCACATTTTGCCTGCAGCTGCCTTCAGAGATTAATGGTCCTTCTTTCTCTCACCTTCCAAATTTTACCAAAGTATTTCTAATTATTGTACTCTGACCCAGAGCCATGTGAGGGAAAGCATTGTGGGGAAGATAATTCCCACTCTAGAAAAGATGGTAGTGATGGCACGTCGACCACAAGCCAGCACAATTTTATAAATAAAGATCCTATGAAGAAAGGATAAAGTAGTTGGCAGATTTTCACAAAAATGTTTGGTTTCTTGGAAAAACCAGGTTAACATTCTTAGCTGATTCTGTTTGTAGATGATTTTATCAACTATTGCCACGATAATGATGAGCAACTCCAACATTTCAGTGACGGTAAGAGCAGGTGTTGTTGCCTCACTGGTGCGTCTGTGGATCAAGTAGGGGCACTCTGCTGATCTCAGTTGGGCATGGATCCAGGTCAGGATTTAGATTCAAATCTGCTCCATACTCTTGTTGTTAAGAGCTACTGGTGATAGGAAAATCAATGGTCCCCCAACGATGTCCAGGTCTTACTCCCTAAAACCTGTGAGTAATGTTAGGTTACACGGCACAGGGGAATTAGGTTGTAGAAGGAATTAGGTTGCTAATGAGGTAAGCTTGAGAAGAAATTATTTTGAATTATCCTGGATTATTTGGGTAAGCCAATTGTGATCGCAGGACTCTTAAAAGTGAACATTGGAGGCAGGAGACACAGAGAGAGAACTGGGGAGAGAAGCAGAGAAAGGGCAGCATGGATAGAACACAGCCCGATGTTGCTGACTTTAAGACAGAAAAAGAGGGCACAAACCTGAATGTGAGCGCCCTCTAGAACCAGGAAAGGGCAAAGAAACGACGTCTCCTGAAACCTGCAGAAGGAAGACAGCCTTGCTGACATGTTGATTTTAGCCCAGTGTGACCCATATCAGAATGCTGACCTCTAGAACAGTAAGGAATACATTGTGGTTGTTTTAAGCCACTGTGTTTGCGATGATTTGTTCTGGTAATTATGGTGGCATAGAGGTTCATTATCTTCCTGCTGATGGCAGAAGCACAAAAGAGTGAGGAGAAGTGCTCAGCGCTCTTAAAGCCTCAGTCCAGAACTGTCACCTCTGCTAAGCTTACCGTTAATGGGGTAAAGAAATATTGGAAGGAACTTCAATGTCATACAGCTAAAGATGTGGAGACAGGGAAGAATAAAGTCTTGAACAGAGTAAAGCAACTCACTGCAGAGGACATCTGACTGCAGTAACCCATTAATAATGCTTATGAATGGAAATTAACTCCTTAATGTTCCCCATCTTAAATTAGAATTCAGGCATTCCATCCTCTGAAATGAATACCATGTTGCACTCATTATTTTGGAAAATCATGAAAGTTGAACAATTTTACCTGCTACAGGTAAAATTGTAGCAGGTAAAGGTGAAGATGATTGTTTGCAGGGCATTTGCACCAGCACAGCCATTCCAAAGAGCAATCTAGTGGCACTTATTAAAATTAAAAATGTATTATATATACTCTGTCTCCCAGCAAGGCCTGTCTGTCCATCCCACAGGAAAAGTAAAAAAGTTGTGCAACAAGACACACACAGGCAAGGGGAGGTTTATTGAAGTGTGGTTAAATGTTGCAAACAGTACCCCACTGGTAGGAGAACAAAATATAAAACGTGATGTGATAGAGGTATATTATGGCTTCTGTCATATACTATGTGGCAGTGAAGAGCACTGAGTGAGATTCACATGTATCGATTACAGAAACATATGTTGAGTGGGAAACGAGGGAGAGAGAGGGAAATCCCACAGCATAATACCATCTATGCATAATTAGGTGCCCACATGGCACTGTGCAGTTTTCAAGCATCTGTAATTATCTAAATAAACATGTAGCAGGTGGATTGGAAGAATATATATTAAATACACTAATAGGTGCCTATGTGAGGGGTTGGAATTGGGATTGAAAAAGTCAGACAAAGAGGAAACTCACAAGATTCTTTTTGTTTGTTTGTTTGTTTGTTTTTTGAGATGGAGTCTTACTCTGGACCAGGCTGGAGTGCAGTGGCATGATCTCTGCTCACTGCAACTTCCACCTCCCAGGATCAAGTGATTCTCCTGCCTCAGCCTCCTGAGTGGCTGGGACTACCAGCCCGCACCACCACACCCAGCTAATTTGTGTGTGTGTGTTTTAGTAGAGACAAGATTTCATCATGTTGGCCAGGATGGTCTCGATCTCCTGACCTCATGATCTGCCTGCCTCTGCCTCCCAAGGTGCTGGGATTACAGCATGAGCCACCGCGCTCAGCTACAAGATTCTTAAAAGAGAGGACCTGACAAATGGATAATGACAATAGTAACTCATAAACTAAGCACAGTACTGGCTAAAGCAAATTCTGCACAGCTGATTCTTAAGAAGCATGGGAGGGAAGGGAGGGAAAGAGAGAGCCTAAGAGAAGACCCCAGGAAAGAAGCAGAGGAGGTATTTGGCAGTCATGTAACAGCTTCATAAAGCAGCTAAGTTTCTATATCACAGTTTTTATTTTCCATTAAGTTTTTTGTTTGGGAGGAGAGATCAATGCTTTCTAGCCTTCCTTAATAGCAGTGTGTGTGTGTGTGTGTGTGCGCGCACGCACATGTATGTGTGTGTGTAAAGTGGCAGTCGTGTGTGTGTATGTATAATATATATGAGAAGGAAGCATCTCTGTGAAATTTCTCTATAGTTATTTCATTTCTTTCAACTATTCATAGTAAGCAGTTGCTGAGAACTATGACCTCAAGGGTTAATTTTTAAAACTACATTTCAAGGTTTTTCGTTTCAAAAGGCATCTTTCTTGTGAATAAATATGGCAGAATGAGGCAGCTGAAGTGATCAGTTACCTTGGGTGTGTCCTCAATCATGGAAACTTTTCTCTGCAGGATGGAAATTGCTTTCATCTTTCAAAGTGAAGCCATGGAGAGAAGGCTGGACCAACCAATCCATTGAGACATTAGAGAAAATCTTGAGTCTTTCAATGAGAGGGACAATTTAGAAGTTTCCCTGACTGTGGCAACTGCGACGCCACTGTGTCAGCTGCAGACGTGAGTTGCAGCTCATGCTGCTGCCGTCCATGCTGACTGCAGTCCCCTGGGCCTGTTGACATTTTGTCCGAGTTCTTAGCACTCATTTTTCCTGGCATTCAGGTTACACATCTGTAACTGCTCTTGCCAGAGGTAGAGGCTTTGTTGAGACTGAGGACTATGCGGGACACACAGTAATTCCATGATCACCAGATGAATTAGTAATGACTGAACACATGATGCCTGGCTGTCTTTCTCTTGCTCTCTCTATACACACACACATACACACACACACACACACACACACACACACACACACACACATCATGCATTTATTTCCCCTAGAGATCTATTCCATCACTTCTCTTACTACCATTCACTCCCTTCCCATTTCTGCTGGAATCCTGATCACCAGCCTGCCTCTCTCATTCTTGCCAAAGCTCCACCGCCTGTGGGTCTCCAGCAGCCTCTCCAGCTTGCCCAAGACCAAAATTCAGGAGCTGCAGCATTCAGGCTAATTATGCAGAGAAGGGTAGAATATGACAGGAAATGAAAGCAGAGATCCTTTTCTCCTAGAATATCCTGGCCTGGATTACCAATATTTTTGGCATGTAGGCACTCACTGGCCTGGCAGGGCAGGGCAGGGCAGGGCATAAATTAGGCTGGCTGCTTGCCAGGCTGTCATCTCCATTAATCAGTTTATTCAGCAGTTCTCAGGGAAAGCACAAGTTCATTCCCACAAAGGTGCAGAGAACTCACTCTGATTGTATTTCATCCTTTTAAAAGAAATGATGATGACTTAAAAGAGGTATCTGTGCTGCTGATGGGATTTCAGGCTTTAGTAGACACAATATTTTAAAAATCAAGAGCATATGCACACATGAGAAAACAGACAGATGTACCTAAGCATTGCCTCTATCGCAACTCATTTCAAATGAGGAACAGGATCAGTACTTCCCAGAGTTCGGGGCAAGTCATCCACTTAACCAAGGTGTCCGTAAACAATGTGCAGGAATTGGAGGAAGGGTTTTTTGTTGCCCGGTGGACCGCATTTTACTTCAAAATTTCACCTCTGACTCTACCTTCGATCCTCCACAAATACCCCTCTATCCCTTCCCTAAATCTCCAAACTTGCCACTGGTACCCCTCTGGCCTAACAAGGCTTTCCAAATACCTGGGCTCTCCCTCCTCAGAAGACAATGAGAATTTTCTGTCACACATAAAATAGGTCAGGCTGTGAGATAAGAACTGAAAAGTTGGGCTTTTTTTTTCTTTGTGTATGTAAATTCTTAGTTGAATATGCATGTAATGTTAAAAACGACTCTTCATGGATATTTACCAGTTCAAATGGTTTTTCCAGATTGTTTTCCAGCATGAAAAAAAAAAAAAAAAAGCAATTGGAACCAGCCTTAAATTAGAATTAAAAACAGATATTTTTTTTGAAGTATATGTTAAAAAGCTCTAGGTTACTGAGATTCTTTAATCACGGCAAGTTTAAAATGTGCCATCTGTGAGCAGCAATAGGGTTCTCATCAGTTGAAAGGTTAATGGTAAGCTGCTGAAGAGCTGACTCCGAGCTTAGCGCTGAGTGAAGAATTTATTCCATAGTCATGATCTTATTTAGCATGCAGGGTAAATCACCTCATTAGAAATATAACGTGAAGGAGATTCACAACTTTTCCAACAGGGTCAGAGAGGTCAACTAAGGAAAGGAAGGAGCCTGTCGATGGAAATAGAACTCTGCCTCGCTGTGAGTGTATGCTTATCTTGTCTAGTGCCTATAAACTTACTCATTTTAAGAACGGTATCTGTCAAGAAAGGAGAAAAGGCCCCATTAGAAGGTGAAGACCCGGAAAAACCTTACAGAGGTTTTTCCCGAAGGTCTTAGGTATGAAATGCAGTAATAGACAGCCAGTTGAGGAAGTCTGAAAGGCCACGGTGAGAAAGTATAGCAAGAGGGATCAATCACTTCGATTAACAGCAGCTTTCATTAACCCCGCGCTGCCCCTCGGCACAGGTGGGAGGCTAGGAAAGGTTGTTTGCTTTTGTCCAGTTTTCTTTCTTTATCCTGTATGAAATCTTTTCCTTTACTTGTGGCCCAGAATAATTTCTACCCTGAGTGGACCAAATCCAAACTTTGAGCACAGGAGTCTTTATGAAACTCCTCTGATGGCTTTTTGGGTATGATCGTGACCTTTCCATCTTTCCAAAGATTGCATGCTTTCTCTAGGGCAGTTGCGGCTTAGCCTTTCTGGCTCCCCTTTTACCCTCTCCTGCTGGAATTTACCTGACCTCCTCTTCTCACAGCTTGGCAAGCTCTAGAGAGACTGACCTCTGCAGATGGCGTAAAGGGAGATGCTGAATGGTTCATAGTTCACAGGGCTGCCAATCAGGCTTGTGCGGGTAGGAAATGCATTCTAGCAATGGTCTCCTGGAGGCCGCTCTTCCTCTGTTGCTTTCTTCCAAAAAAGAATGACTTTTTTTTTTTTTTCTGAGACAGGGTCTCTCTCTGTTACCTAGGTGAGAGTGAAGTTGTGTAATCTCGCCTCACTGCAACCTCCACCAGGGCTCCCGTGATCTTTCTGCCTCAGCCTCCCGAGTAGCTGGGACTACAGGCATGTGCTACCATACCCAGCTAATTTTTGTATTTTTAGTAGTAGTCAAGATGGGGTTTCACCATTTTTCCCAGGCTGGTCTCAAACTCCTGACCTCAAGTGAGCCGCCTGCCTCAGTCTCCCAAAGTACTGGGATTAAAGGCATAAACCACCATGCCTAGCCTTAAAAGAATGGTTTTTATAAACATTTCAGTGATGCTGGGTTCCATTTAGGTACAAGGGACAAAAGATAATACTCTTGGCATTAGGTAAAAAGGATAGATAAAGAAGCAGTTTTTCTGGGCTAGTAACTGTTTTTCTAATACATAGAAGGGACACAGGTTTAAAGGTTCCTAAGATACAATAGATATTAAAGATAGTAATGCCTTTTCCATCATCATATCCCTCAGAAAGGAGTATCTAATGATTTAGGAGGTAAATCTCTAGTGTTTCAATATTGAGAAATGGTAGTATTAACTTATCAAACAATCAACTTCTCACATAATATTGGTGTTTAATTTAAATATTTAAATATTTAAATTTCAAAATATTTAAATATTTAAATTTCAAAATATTTAAATGTAAAGGGTTAATTTTAAATGTGGTGGGAAACTTTCAGGAACTACTTGATTTTACTCAGCTATATCTGTGACTCTGGCAAAAAAAAAAAAAAAAACCTTGCTAATTTCAAAAAGAAGAGAGGCAAAAATGATCTCATATTTACATATTATTAACCACTATAATAGGGTAAGAATGAATTAGGAATCTTGAAGATTGCAGAATTACTGCTTTGCACATAGACAGGGAACTATAAAAATGTCACCACTGAGTAAAAATGACTGAGACTTTAGTTCCAACTCCTCTGTGAAGCTTGTCATTTTAATTTCAGTGTCCTGATTTTTAAAGGAGAGTAAGGGTCTTAAGATTTAATCCATTTTGTCACTTTTAGGCATTTGATATTTTATATGGTGGCATTTGAGTAATGTGTTCCTGGCATACAATGAGTAAAATCTGTAATATACACAGAAATAAAAATAAGGCAAGTAGGTCTCTATAGAGCAGCCATTAGCCATTTTAGAGTCTGAGGTCTTTACCAGGTAATAAAATTGTTGTCTGGTTTTTATTGCAACCTGGTGGCTAGCAGATAATCCCCACCTTATTCTGTGAGACAGAAAAAAAAATCAGAGGGTTAACAATGTGATAATAAGGAGATGCTATAAAATTATTGTCTGAATCTGGTATTAAACATCTTAATTCCAACTGTAAAGATCATTGTTGGTAGCTAATGTAACTTTTAGTGCCATAGAAAACTCAACAATCTAAAAGAATATAGGAAGACAGAAGCTCAACCTAGAATAAATGGACAAATTCACAGACACATCAAGGAGTTCCTAGACAACCTATCAAAACTGAATCGTCAATAGATAGAAAATCTGAACAGACCAATATAAGTAAAGCGATTAAAGCAGTAATAAACTCTCCCATTAAGGAAAAGCTCAGGACGTGATGGCTTTACTCCTGAATTCTACCAAACATTTAAAGAACTAATACCAATCATTCTCAAACTCCTTTTAAAAATTGAAGATGAGGGAACATGTCCAAATTCATATCACAAGGCCAGCATTACCCTGATACAAAGCCAGATAAAGACTCTGTAAGAAAAGGAAATTATGCGTCAGTATCCCTGCTAAACATGGATGTAAACATCCTCATCAAAATACTAGCAAATGAAATTCAACTGCAAATTTTAAAAAATCATTCACCGTGATCGAGTGGGGAATATCACCACGATACAGGATGGTTCAACATACACAAATCCAGTAACGTGATACACCACATCAACAGGATGAATGAAAAAAAAAATTATGATCTCAGTAGATACAGGAAAAGCGTTTCTCAGAATTTGGCACCTTTTCATAATAAAAAAGAAAATTTCAACAAAGTATAGAAGGACTATATCTCAACACAATAAAGGCCAGATATGACAGACCCACAGCTAACATTCTTAACAGTGGAAAGTTAAAAGCTTTACTTCTGAGATCAGGAACAAAACAATAATGTTCACTCTCATGACCTCTGTTCATCATAGCACTAGAAGTTCTAGCCAGAGCATTAGGAAAAAAAAGAGAGAGAAATAAAAGGCATCTTTTAAATTGTCCCTGTTTGCAGACATCATGATCTTATGTATAGAAAACTCTGGCTGGGCACGGTGGCTCATGCCCGTAATCCCAGCACTTTGGGAGGCCAAGATGGGTGGCTCACCTGAGGTCAAGAGTTCAAAACCAGATGGGTCAACATCTCTGCTAAAAATACAAAAATTAGCCAGGCGTGGTGGCATGCACCTGTAGTTCCAGCTACTCAGGAGGCTGAGGCAAGAGAATTGATTGAACCCAGGAGGTAGAGATTCCAATGAGCCATGACTGAGCCACTGCACTCCAGCCTGGGTGACAGAGTAAGACAATGTCTTAAAAAAAAAAAAAAAAAAAAAAAAAAAGGAAAGAAAACTTTAAAGACTCCAGCCAAAAAAAAAAAAAGTAATTGGAATTAATAAATGAATTCAGTAAAGTTGCAGGATATATAATTGACATGGTTTGAATTTTTGTCTCTGCCCAAATCTCATGTTGAATTGTAATCCTGAGCATTGGAGGAAGGGCCTGGTGGGAGGTGATTGAATCATGGGGACAGATTTCCTCCTTGCTGTTCACATGATGGTGAGTGAGTTCTCACGAGATCTCGTTGTTTAAAAGCATGTAGCACCTCTCCCTTTCTTTTCTTCCTCTTTCTCTGGCCACATAAGATGTGCCTGCTTCCCCTTCACATTCTGCCAAAATTCTAAGTTTCCTCAGGCCTCCCGGCCATACTTTCATTACAGCCTGTGGAACTGTGAGTCAATTAAACTTCTTTTCTTTATAAATCACCCAGTCTAGGTGGTTTTTCAAAGCAATGTGAGAACAGACTAATACAATAATCAATACACAAAAATTAGTAGCATTTCCATACACTAACAACAAACTAACTGAAAAAGAAATCAAGAAAATCATCCCATTTATAACAGTTACAAAAAATAAAAATAAAATACTTGAGAATGAATTTAACTCAGGAGGTTAAAAGACTTACACACTGATTAAAACAAACAAAGAATTTAGCTAAGCCTGGAGGCACATGCTGGTAGTCCCAGCTATTCAAGCAGGAGCATTGCACCAGCCTAGGAGTTTGAGGCTGAAGTGAGCTTGCTTATACCATTGCACTCTTGCCTGCGTGCAGAGAAAGACCCTTATCTCTTTTTTCTTTTTCTTTCTTTCTTTTTTTTTTTTCTTGAGGCAGAGTCTCGCTCTGTTGCCCAGGTTGGAATGTAGTGGCATGATCTTGGCTCACTGCAACCTTCACCTCCTGGGTTCAAGCAATTCTCCTGCCTCAGCCTCCCGGGCAGCTGGGACTATAGTCCTACCACCACACCTGGCTAATTTTTGTATTTTGAGTAGAGGCAGAATTTCACCATATTGGCCAGGCTGGTTTCGAGTTCCTGATCTTGTGATCTGTCCACCTCGACCTCCCAAAGTGCTAGGATTACAGGTGCCAGCCACTGCTCCTGTCCCCATCCCCTGTCTATTAAAAAAGAAAAAAAAAGACTGAATTTTTACTTCACTATTTTTTCACCCAAACACTTTCCCTCCACCAGTCTCTGGACCAGGTAGAAACTTGGCAGGCTTTAGTACAGATGATATATTTTGAAGTAGCCCCATTACTGCCCAATCCTATTACCTTCTTCTATTACCTCCTTCATGCTGTATATATTATTAGTTCATTCCATATCCATATACCTACTCATGGATCAAAATTCACAGAAATTGCAAGGCAAGAAATAAGATAAAACAGGAGGTCACACATCTCTTAAGAAGTGTATTCTGAACAAGAAGAATGTCTCAGTTAATGCTAGAAATATTAAGACTTCTGGTGGCAATGAATATTAGAGATTAAAGATGTTTGTGTTTGATTAGTTCAAATGATTAGGAAAGCAATCCATAAGAGGTGTGGAAGATCCTGCCTCAATTCAGACAGAGACAGACTTACTATATGCAAACCTTCCAGGCACTCACAATCACTCCTGACTGACCCCTTCCGTGACTTCGTTTCATCACCCTATCTAACACAAAGTCCCCATTTTCTGATTGTTTCCTCCTATACAATTAGTGTTAGCATTCCAGGTAGGTAAGTGGCTTTTGGATCACTGGACTTATTGTAACTATTAGAATGTCATGCTTTTCTTTTAGAATATCATTTATAAATTCTCATCATTTCCAAAAAGCCAAATTTGAGCATTATAATATCTCCCAACTGGTTCAAAGTAAAATTGACCCTCACAATAAGAAGGAAGACAAAATGTAGATAATAAACTGTCTTCATTTGGATAAACTACAAAAGTCTGTAAGTTCCCTGTTCTGTTAAATGGGAATAATAATACCTTTACAGAGCCACATAATAATAAAATGAAATAAAGTACATAGTACATCACTTGATATAGAGTAAAATCTAAAGTTGCAGTTATTTTTACTAAAAGCAAATAGACTAAGAAATAATCATTTGATAGTATTCAAAGCAATATTCAACTCACAATGTATAGTCCTAAACATGTTTTAGTATTTAACAATATGGACTGGAAATAAACTAAGCATTAAACTAGAGAAGTTAGAAAAATATATTAACCATAAGAAGTCAAAAAAGTATTCATTCATAGAAATTATTGCATAAAAAGGAAAAACTATAAAATTAATATAGTTTCCATGCTAATACTTTGAAACATCTCATTAAGTACAGAAAATATTTTCAAGTCTCATCAATCAAACCCAGAAAATTCAAATCTACATTAGCATATAAAATGCATACAAACGGATTCCAAGAAAATTAACTATGAGAATAGAATAATATTTAATATTAAATTATAAAATATCATTAATAATTTTTCTAGAAAAAATTACAAGACTGTAACTAACACAAGAAGCAGAAAACTTGACTAATCCAATAACTGCCCCAAAGTCCACCTGGTTCTGTCAGTTTCCACCATTGCTCCTCTGGTCCATGGGTTGGTAAGCTTTTACTGTAAAAGGTCAGATAGTAAATATTTTAGGGTTTGCAAGTCATACAGTCTCTGTAGCAACTACTCAGTTTCATCATTGTAACTAACACGAAAGCAGCCACGGACACTGTAAATGAATGAGCTGGGCTGTGTTCCTATAAAACTTGATTTATAAAAACAAGTGAGCGGCCAGATTTGGCCTGTCAGCCAGTTTGCAGACTCTTGATCTAGTCCTAGTTACTGCCATCACACCGCTAGATTATATCCATAATCTTCCAAATAGAGTGCTTACATCTACTCTGCAAAGCAGCACCCCTAACCAATCTGTTCTTCACAGTGCAGAAAGGCAAAACCCAGTAACAACACCCTCTTTCACTTTTAACATATTTTTGTATATTTGCTCTTAGGATGAAAAAAGAAATGCATAGGAACGCCCAACCCTCATCTGCTCCATACTCGGCTCCCTTTCAGTTGCTTCTGCCCCTCTGCTCTGTTCCACCACAGGACTTCTGTATATGCTTGTTTGTCCATCTGGTTGTTTCTACTTCTCCTCTTCCCTAATCAACTCCTCATAAGTTTTACCTCAGCTCATGCATCACTTTCTCAGCTAATCATTTCCTGATTTATCTGACAAACTCAATATCCCTGGCTTTTCCTGGCACTATGTTGTTTGGGCTGCAACTTCATAAATATTTGTTATATTTGGATCATTATGTATCTCTCCACTAGATTATACACCCTAGGAGGGAAGAAGGTAATTCTGGTCTGTTTACCATTTTGTCCTTGGCCCTAAAATCATGTCTTTTATGTAACTGGGGCTCAATAATTATTAGTTGAATGAGCAAACAAGCTGAAGAATGAGTAAGAAAGTAAATGAACCATGGAACAAGTTTAAAACTCATCAAATACATACCTCTATAAAAGATGCCGGGGTCAATTATAAAATGATTTCTTTCAACTTTTTTGGTTCTCAGGCTTTACTAAAAATTCTAAAGCATAAAAGATTTCAAAAGTCTACCCAATTTATTTCATAAAACTAGCATAGACAAAACACAAGAAGAAGAAGAGCTGGAAATTTTCTTTTTACAATATTCTTTCTTGACCTGCTTGATCCAATCAGCTGTATCTTTTCCTCTCCTCAGATGATTTCAGTGCATACCCAAGGCTGAAACTCACACATTTAGGCAGCTTCACCTGGGTGGGGGGCTTTGAAGGGATGGGAGGGGAGAAAGTGTGTGGCTTATGAAAGTAACAGGTCATTGATGTCAAATATTGATGTTACCAATTAAGTAAACCTCTAGTCATGTATTTGTATTATGAAACATGTATTTATAAATAAATACTGAGATTATAAGACTAGGATAGATTTTTATCTCTCCAATTACTTTGAGAAAAATAACAGGCTGATCTAAGAATAGCAAACAAAATGGAACAAAAAAGCCCTGAACTTTATATTGACTTATATAAGAATTCATTTTTAAATGAAAGGGATTTAACAAATCTGTGACAAAACAATTATTCAATAAATAGTGCAGGATAATTGATATCCTACTCAGAAGAAAGTAGAGATTTCTAATTTACATGATAATCCAAGGAAGTTCTAGTTAAATATAAAAGATGAAATTATAAAATAACCTGCAGATTTTAAAATGATAAATATTCATCCTAAAGCTTAAAAGTAATGACAGAAATAGCAAGTGAAAATGTCAATGGCCTTGACCATATAAAAAAATCCATGTAAATACGTATATATGTGCGTGTGTATATAAATGTGTGTATACACATACATAATACAAGTACAAGATAAAAAGAGAGACAAGTATTTTGAATAAATATTGTATGGCAAAGGGTTAATTTCATTAATATGCAAAGAGGTCTTAAATTATTTAAACTTAGGGGAAAAAGAGGCAAGAGTACCATCAAATAATTTATGAAAAAAAGAAGAAATTTAGAAGTTGCTGACACACATTAAAAACAAATGTCTGATCTCACTAATGTTATAAATACAGCCAATTTAAACAGTTATGAGAAATCATTTTCAGATAGAAGATTGACATCTTTTTTCTTTTCTTAGTGACAATTCTCAATGCTGATGAGAGTGAAATGCAATGTTTACTTCCATTTATGGCTACTGCTAGTGTAAGTTGATAAGCATTACAGAAAGCAAATTAGGAACTAAAAGCCCTTAACATCATAATTTTGACCCTGTAATAGCTTTTCTAGGAATTTATTAATGTGCAATGAAATTTATTGCAGAGTTATTCGTAATAGTAAAATTTTGGAACAGCCTAGATAATATTAATTTGATAATGGTTAAATTAAATTCTGTGTTCCATATGAAAAAAATATGCATTCATTCCAATTCATGCTAGTGAAGCCTACTTCAATGTCATAGGAAAATCTTCATGATTGAATCAAGGTATAACAGTGCATGAGCTAATCAGTATTAAAAACTTTATGTGTTGTATGTTTACTGAAGCACTATTTGCAATAGCAAAGACTTGGAACCAACCCAAATGGCCATCAATTATAGACTGGATAAAGAAAATGTTGCACATATATACCATAGAATACTATGCAGTCATAAAAAAGAACGAGATCACGTCCTTTGCAGGGCATGAAACTGCAAGCCATCATTCTCAGCAAACTAACCCAGGAACAGAAAACCAAACACTGCATTTTCTCACTCACAAGTGGGAGTTGAACAATGAGATCACACGGACACAGAAAGGAGAATATCACACACCAGGGCCTGTCAGGGGGTGGGGGAGAAGGGGGAGAAAGAGCATTAGGACAAATACCTTATGCATGTGGGGCTTAAAACCTGGATGACGAGTTGATAGGTGCAGCGAACCACCATGGCACCTGTATACCTATGTAACAAACCTGCATGTTCTGCATATGTATCCCAGAACGTAAAGTTAAATAAATACATAATGTGTGTCTGTGTGTGTGTGTGTACATGTGCCTGTGTATTGTAGAAAGAATAACTGAAACATGCCAACAACACATCATTCTGGATCATAAAAATAAAAAAATTTTATAGATTGATTTTCCAAATTTTATGAAGGGTGGTTATGTTTTATAATCAGAAAAACGTATATTCTAAAATTACAGAAAAATGCAACTTCATGATGTATTTTCAGACATAGCTTGCCTTTCTTCTGTTTACTCTCTGTCCTGCTAACATAAATTAGCCCATAAAAGACAGATGAAATAAAAACTAGTGTATTCAGATAATGATCTTTTCTAATGTTTGTATCATCATCCTTTTTCTTTTTTTTAGCATCGAGTTCATGTTTTTGCAGTTATGCTTGGAAAAGAGACTCTATCATGAATCATGCATGTGTGATACTGGTCTTTATCAGACAACAATATTTAACCACTATCTTTCCAGATCTAATTGAAAGAATGTCACTTCTCCACAAAATATATATTGTGCTTCACACAGTAGAAAGTCATGCCAAGATTATCAGGAAGCAGCAGCAGTTTGGGTAGATAAGGTTTTGGTGCACATTGGTGGTAGCTATACCAGGGACAATTAAGAATCCATACTGTGAATAAAGAACTAAATCTTTATAGATTTCTTTAATTCTCATTTTAGAATAGTCCAGAATGCCCAATTTACTGCAAAATAAAACAAACTTCCCAGGCATCCCAAAGTCTTGTGTTTCAAGACAAGTTCAAATCTGAGCTCTAGAAAAATCTTAAGAAGTGGGGATGTTGTTGTGTCACTTAACTGAATTAATTACCTCTATATTTGAAATCTTCTGACATACATTATCTTTGTAGCACAGTATTGGACCTCAGTGTTACCATTGCCTTTGTGATTACATTTCTATTCATTAACAGTTCTCAGGTTTGATTTTGACTAAAATGTCTAAAGAGAAACAGGTCTTCTCAAATTTTTATCCCCACAGCCTCCAGTATCCATAGAAGACATGTTTAACCACAAATGCCTATCACTGTCTTGCAGTGCTGTATAATGCTTGGCATATTAGCAGTCATTTCTTGATACCTAAAGCTCTTCACAGAATAATTCAGCTTTCTGGACCAAACTCATGCAGAGAGGAAAGAAACCCTATGCTTTGGAACCATCCTTTCATTCTAGATTTGACAGCACAGACAAAGAACCTTAATGTGGTTAGAGGATGTGACCCTGCAAATTCTTTTAACCCAGATGAGCCTCCTGCCCTGAAAGAGATCATTCTCCTCTAGAACAGCTGATGGGAGACTCCAGCTGATCAGAGACCCCAGCTAATCCTAGTCCCTGGACATAAGAATAAGCAACAATGACCAATGTTGACTGAGCCTTTGTCCTAGGTTAGACAAAATTCTCACATTAATGTATGCATCACAACTCCTTTAATCTCACGACAACCCTAAGGGTTTGTTGCTATTATAATCTCCATTTCATATGTGGGGAAACAGAGGCATGAACACAGAGATAGCCATACAACAGCCTGAATTTATTTAATGACAAAAATTAATTGTATTTCTATATTATAGAAAAAATGGAAAATAAAACCATTTTAAAATATTCAATCATTTGTATTTACTATTAAACAGAATATTAGGAAATATTTTGATAAAAATATGCAAGATCTCTAGAATGAAAGATTAAAATATTGCTAAGAAAAATTAAAGAGGACCTGAATAAATGAAGAGATACACCGTATTCGTGGCTTTAAAGACTTAGTATTTTCTTTTTTTTTTTTTTTTTCTAACTCTATAGTTCAGGGGTACATGTGCAGGTTTGTTATGCAGGCAAACTTGTGTCGTGAAGGTTTGTTGTACACATTATTTCATCCCCCAGGTATTAAGCCTAGTACCCACTAGTTATTTTTCCTGATCCTTTCCCTCCTCCCGCTGTCTACCCTGCTGTAGGTCCCGGTGTGTGTTGTTCCACTCTATGTGTCTGTGGTTCTCATCATTTAGCTCCAAATTCTAAGTAAACATGCAGCATTTGGTTCTCTGTTCCTGTGTTCGTTTGCTAAAGATAATGTCCTCCAGCTGATGTCATGGTCAGGACATGGTCTTGTTCTTTTTTACGGCTACATAGCATTCCATAGTACAGATGTACAATATTTTCTTTAGCCAGTCTACCACTGATGGACATTTAGGCTGAGTCCATGTCTTCGTTATTGTGAATAGTGTTACAATGAACATATGCATGCATGTGTAGTTATAATAAAATGAATTTTGTTATTTTGGGTATATACCCAGTAATGGGATTGCCGAATCAAACGGTATTTCTGTCTTTGGTTTTTTTTTTTCAAGATGTCAATTTTAAAAATTGATCTATGAATTGAAATTTATCACAATCCTAGCAGGATATTTTGTAGAAATTAAAACTTTGATTCTAAAATTTATATCAAAATGCAAAGATCTAGGGTAGCCAAATAATCTTGTAAAAACTCAAGCTGGAGAACCAATATTCTCTGGTTGCAAGGCTTACTGCAAAACTACAGTAATCAAGGCAGTGTTGTATTAGTATAAGAATAGACCAATCCGTCAATGAAACAGAATACAAAGATCAAATAGAAACCTACAGTTACACAGCCAATTACTTTCAACAAAAGCACCAATGTAATACAATAGACAAACATGAAACTGTAGGGTAATGTCAGCTCTTGCTGTTGCAGCTGTGGCTAAAGCAGAGCTCATCGTGTCAGCTTTTGAGGTAGGAAAGCACCAACAACTCTCTGGGAATAATGCGGATTTAGCTCAGTTTAGAACCCAGGTCTTTACCACTATGGTCTACTTCATCCTATGATTGATTTGCAATATAGGAACAACATTATTTAATTAAAATATTCTAGACTAAAATCAAAGAAATAACTTTTGTTTTTTATTTCAGTTAGTAAAATATTAAATAACTGCTATCATTCTTTGTCATGAAACAAAAGCCACAACAGCATGAAAAAAATGCTGAAATATCTGGGAAGTGATAGTTACATGTGACAAGAGTGTACACAAATAAATATGCTCAACTTTCCTAGGTATTTAATTCCACACTACATACTCTTCAAGTTGTAAACAGGGTCTCACTTGTACAATTTTATACTAGTAGACATGTCCAAATCAGAGTTTTCTGTATTTGTTCTTTTTTTGTTCTGTTTTGTTTGCTTATTTTTAAAATAATGCAGAGAGATAATGTGCACAATGACGTATTTCTGAAAAATTCAAATACCTGCACAGATCACAACATAAGTTTTTGCCTGCATGAAAGAAATAACTTGGTTGTATCAAACATGCTAACCTTTGGTATGTAGCATATTTGAGTATTCATGTTGTTTGGTGACATACTTTTTTGTGTACTTGTTTTCTATTAAATTTTATTTTGGGATAATTATAGAGTCACATGCAGTCAAAAGAAATAATACAAAGAGATTCTACGTACCCTTTACTCAGTATTTTCCAACAATAGCATGTTGCAAAACTAGAGTACAATATCACAACCAGAATATTGACACAAAGATACAAAATAATTCCACCACTACAGTATAAGAATTCCTCATGTTATTTTATAGGCACACCAACGTCTCTTCCATGCCATCCTCTCCAAAATTCTTGCTGCACACTAAGCTGCTTTCCATTACAAGAATGGTATATAAATGGCGTGAGATTGCTTTTTTTTTTTAATCAGCATAATTCATTCAGGTTGTTGGGTCTATCAATACTTTGTCCTTATTGATGAGGAGTATTCCATGTGGATGCACCACAGTTTGTTTAATTCATTGAAGGATATCTGGTTTATTTCCAGTTTTTTGTTATTGTAATTAACATGCCGTGAACATTAATGTACAGCTTTTGTGAGAATGTATGTTTTTATTTCTCTGCAATAAATGCCCAAGAGTAGAATTGCTGGGTTATTAACATGTAAGAACATGTTGATTTTTTAAAATAAACTGCCATGCTCTTTTTCAGAGTGGCTATACCATTTCATATTCCCACTAGTAATATATAAATAATCCCATTTCTCCTCATCCTAACCAGCACTTGATGGTATCAGTCATTCTGATAGGTGTGTAGTGATACCTCACTGTGTCCATCAAAGTCTTGTACACAGAATAGCTTGCGTCTCTCTCATGGCTGATAATGTCGAACTTCCTTGGCTGATAGTGTTATTTGCCATCGCCATATTCTCTTCAATGGATTTCCTCTTTCGTGTCTTTTGCCTGTTTTCTAATTGGACTTTGTTGCTGTTGTTTTTACTCTTTAATTTTGAAATTTCTGTATGTGTTTTAGATACTAATATCTCAGATATATGGTTTCAGATATTTTCCTTTCAGTCTATAGCTTGCGTTTACACCCACTTAACAGTCTTTCTCAGAGCAAAGTTTTAATTTTGATGAAATACAATTGATCGGTTTTTCCTATTAAGAATGATACTTTCGATATCAGGTCTGAGAGCTTCTTGCCTACTCCTAGCTCTAGAAGCTCTTCTCGTATTTCTTTTTCCTAAGGAAGTTATAGTTTTACATTTTACTTTTAAATTCGTGATTAATTTTGAATTAGTTTTTTTCCTATGAACGTCAATTGTTCCTGAACCAATAGTTAAAAAGGCTATCCTTACCCCATTAAATTTTTATTTTTATTTTTTGCATTCCTATAAAAATCAGTTGAGAGATTGGGGAGATATTGGCCAAAGGACACAAAAATTGTATTAGGCATGAGTAAGATGTTCAAGAGAGCTACTGTACATCATGGTGACTATAATTAATAACAATAACTATGTTGTATACTTGAAAATGATTAAAAGAGTATATTTTAAGAGTTCTTACCACAAAAAAAGGGGATAAGTATGTAAGGTAATGCATATGTTAATTAGTTTGATTTAGCCATTCCACAATGTATACATATATCGTCTTGTACACCATAAATACATGCAATTTGTAAAAATAAATTAAAAATAAAAAATTTAAATGTCACCATTGGCTGGACACAGTGGCTCATGCTTGTAATCCCAACAGTGTGGGAGGCAAAGGTGGGCAGATCGCCTGAGGTCAGGAGTTCAAGATCAGCCTGGCCAACATGTCTCTACTAAAAATACAAAAATTAGCTTGGCATGGTGGTGTGCACCTGTAATCCCAGCTACTCAGGAGGCTGAGGCAGGAGAGAGAATCGCTTAAACTTGGGAGGCAGAGGTTGCAGTGAGTCCAGATCGTGCCACTACACTCTAACACTCTAGCCTGGGGGACAGCATGAGACTGTATCCAAAAAAAAAAAAAAAAAAAAAAAAGTCACCATTGAGAAAACAAAAAACAAGTCACAGAAAAAATATTAGCAATGGATGTATTTGACAAAAGATATCCAGAATATTTAAAGAGCTCTTACAACTCAATAATAAAACAGCCTAATGTATAAAACAAAAAAATCAGAGGAAGCTTTATGTGGGTCTATTTCTGGACTCTCTATTCTAGTCCATTTGTCTATGTGTCTGTTCTTCCAACAATGTCATATTCCATTGATTACATAAGTCTTGCAATGGATTACATTGATTCTTCCTACTTTATTCTTGTTATTCTAACTTTTTATAGTTCTTCTATGCCTTTGCCTTTAATATTTTAATAGATTTTAGGATAAGCTTATCTATGCCCATAAAAAATTTTGCTGGGATAGGAATTGCATTAACCTACAGATAAACCAGGATCAACAGGGATTAACTAACATCTTTATAAAGTTAAGTCTTCCAATCCATGAACACAGTATCTTTCCTTTTATTTACTTCTTTAATATTTTTCATCATCGTCTTGTCATTTCTATGATACACCAGTGCCTGTGTTTTGGCACATTTATGCATATGCATTTCATTTGCTTTGGAGTAAATGTAAATGGTGTTTTCTTTTTAATTTCAGGTTCCACGTGTTCTTTGTTAGCATATAGAAATGTGATTGATTTTTTGCATGTGTTGATCTTATCTCTGTGACATGTTTGTATTAATTTATTAGTTTTAGTAGACTTTTTTGTAGATTATCTGGGATTTCTTACGTAGACAACCATGACATCTGCAAACAGGGACTGTTGTATTTCCTTCTTTTCAATCTGGCTGTTTCATTTATTTTTTGTCTTATTGTTCTGGCTAAGATTTCTAGTAATACGTTGAATAAGAGAGGTGAGAGTGAATGTCTGCTTTGTTTCTCATCACAGGGAGAAGCATTCAATATTCTGCCACTAACTATGATGTTAGCTGTAGGTTAGTGGTGATGTTCTTTATCAAGTTGAGAAAGGTTCTCTAAATTCCTAATTTGCTGAGAAATTTTTATTATGAAAGCATGTTGAATTTTGTTGACTGCTTTTCTGCTGATAATTGATATGATCATATATATTTTCTCTAACCTGTTAATATGATGGATTACATTATTTGATTTTTAAATATTGAATCATGCCTGCATCCTTGGAATGACCCCTGCTTGGTCATGCAACATAGTTCTTTTTTTTTATATTGATGAATTCTACTTGCTAATGTTTTGTTAAGGATGTCTATGCCTATATTCTTGAGGGATGTTAGCCTTTAATTTCTCCTTTTTCCCTTTAAAAAATACCTTTGTCTGCTTTTGGTATCAGGTTAATATTACCTTCAAAAATTAATTGGGAAGTGTTCACAACTCTTCTGTTTTCTGAAAAAGGTAGGATAGAATTGTTATAGGTTATTTTTAAATGTTTGCTAGAATTCTCCAGTGAAACCATCTGAGCCTAAAGGTTTCTTTTCTGGGAGATTTTAAAGAATAAATTCAATTTCCTAAATGGTGTACGACTATATAATCTTTCTTCATTGAGTGGTAGCAACGTGTGTTTTTTTGAGGAGTTGGTCCATTTCATCTACGTTGTAAAATTCATTTATGTACAGTTGTCCATACCATTCTTTATCACTCTTTTCATCTTTGCAAGGTTTGTAGCAATATCTCCTGTATTTCTAATATTGGTAATTTGTGTCATCTTTGTTTTTTCCTTTGTCAGTCTTAGTAGAGGTTTGTCAACTTCATAAATCTTTTCTAAGAGCCAATTTTTCACCTTATTGTTTCAGTTTATAATATCAAGATTTCTATTATTACTTTTATAATATTTTTTCTCTGCTCCTTTTGGATTT
Organism: Saimiri boliviensis; assembly: GCF_048565385.1. Taxonomy (NCBI): domain Eukaryota; kingdom Metazoa; phylum Chordata; class Mammalia; order Primates; family Cebidae; genus Saimiri; species Saimiri boliviensis. The sequence goes on from NC_133461.1 coordinate 50,187,037, forward strand.
GTTTTGCTTTTCTTTATCAAGATTCTTGGGGTGGCATCTTAAACGATTTATTTAAGAGTTTTTCTCTTTTCTAATATACACATTTTACATAGCACCACTTTGACTGTGTCCCACAATTTTAATATGCTATATTTTCATTTTCATTCAGTCCAATTTTTTTGTTAATTTCTCCTTGAAACTTTCTCTTTGACTCATAGGTTATTTATGTGTACTGCTTAATTTTCATGAGTTTGGAGATTTTCCTAGTTTTTTTTTTCTTATTTATTTCTAGTTCTAGTCCATTACACTTCCAATTATTTTAAATTTGTTAAAGTCTGTTTTATGATTCAGGTTGTGATCTACCTTAGTGTATGTTCTGTAGATGCTTAAAAAGAATGTATATCTATTGTTATTGGGTGGGATATTCTACAAATATCAATTAGATCCTGTTGGTTGATGGTGTTTAGTTCTTTTACATTCTTTCTAATTTGTCTAGTTGTTCTCTCAATATTGAGAAAAGGAGAGAGAGAGAGATCAAGGTCATTAGCTACAATTGTGAATTTGTCAGTGGCTTCTCACAGTTCTGTCCATTTTTGCTTCACATATTTTGCAAATCTTGTTTGGTGTGCACACATTTAGGATTGCATGTCTTCTTGAAGGATTTTGATGGATTGATCCCTTTATCATTATGTAATTGCTTTCTGTGTCTGTGGTAATTCTCTTTGCTCTGAAGCCTACTTTTTCTATTATTGATATACTCACTTCTGCTTTCCTTTGATTCATATTTGCATGTTATAACTTTTTATCCTTCTACTTTCAATCTGTCTATATGGCTATATTTGAAGTCAGTTTCTTATGAATACTATAAGGTCATGTTTTCTTTTTTTTTAGTTGTACTTTAGGTTCTGGGGTACATGTGCAGATCATGCAGGATTGTTGCATAGGTACACACATGGCAATGTGGTTTGCTGCCTCCATCCCCCTGTCACCTACATCTGGCATTTCTCCCCATGTTATCCCTCCCTGACCTCCCTACTCCCCCACTGTCCTTCCCCTGGCCCCCACAACAGATCCCAGTGTGTGATGCTCCCCTCCCTGCGTCCATGTGTTCTCGTTGTTCAACACTCACCTATGAGTGAGAATATGTGGTATTTGATTTTCTGTTCTTGTGTCAGTTTGCTGAGAATGATTGTTTCCAGATTCATCCGTGTCCCTACAAAGGACACGAACTCATAGTTTTTTTATGGCTGCGTAGTATTCCCCAGTGTATATGTGCCACATTTTCCTTGTCCAGTCTATTGTCAATGAGCATTTGGGTTGGTTCCAGGTCTTTGCTATTGTAAACAGTGCCACTATGAACATACATGTGCATGTGTCTTCATAATTGAATGGTTAAGAATCCTTTGGGTATATACGCAGTAATGGGATTGCTGGGTCAAATGGAATTTCTATTTCTAGGTCCTTGAGGAAGCACCACACTGTCTTCATGTTTTCTAAAGCATGCTGCCAGTTTCTGTTTTTTAAATTAATCTACTTAGATTATTTGCACTTAATGTGATTATTTAAATGTTAGTGATTAAGTCTGATATCTTGGATTTCATTAACTGTTTGTTCTCTGTTTTTAGTTTCTTTATTTTGATTTTTTTTCCTGACTTCTGGTGAGTTGCTTGTACCATTTAAAGAATTCCATTTTGATTTTTCTACACTATTTTTGTTTATTTGTTATTACTTTAGGTAATAGTATGTGTTTATGTGTGTGTGTATTTGTGTAAATCAACACACATAGTACACAAGGGTCACCATTTTTCCAACTCGAAATGTAGAAACTGAATTTTCCTTTGTATTTTTAACCTCCCTTATTTATGATATACTTGCTTTAAAACCAAAGAGAAAAGGAAAACACAATTTTATTTACACATATTTTTGCTTACCATTTTCTTTCCTCTTAATGTTACAAAATTTCTTCATTTATTATTGCCTTTTTGTTTATGCAGTATCCTTTAGCCATTCTTTTAGGGTAAGTCTACTCATGCCAAATTCTCTTAGTTTTTCTTTATTTGAGAATGTCTATATGACCACTTCATTTCAGAAAGACATTTTTGCTTGATGTAGAAATCTGGTTGCACAGTTCTTTCTTTTTATCACTTGAAGAATGTGGTTCCAGGAAAGAAATCCACTGTCAATAAAATTGTTTTTTCCTCTGTAGATAGGGGATCATTTCTCTCCCACTGCTGTCAAGAGACTTTTTTGTATGTCTTTACTTTTTAGAAATTTGACCATAATGTGTCTTGGGGTATGTCTTTTTGGGTTAATGCTGGGGTTTCTTTGAATCCGTAGGCTTATGTATTTTATCATATTTTCAGTTGTTAGTTATATGAGTACTTTTTTATTCCACCCTGTTTCTCTCTTCCTTTTGGGACTCTGATGAAACAAAGGTCAGATCTTCTGTTGTTGTCCCATGGGTGCTCAAGTCTTCATTCTTTTCTTCCCCCAGCCTACTTTTTTGTTGTTGTTGTTCAGATTGTGCATCTATCTTTTAATACATTGTATTTCTATCTTCTATCTTCAAGTTCAGTAATTCTTTCTTCTGTCTTTTCCATTCTGCTACTGAGCCCATCCACTGAGGTTTTTTTATTGTGACTATTGTATTTTTAGCTCTAAAATCTCTAGTTGGTTTCAAGTATGTTTGTACTTGCTCATAGAAGCATTTTTATAATGGCTGTTTTGTCAGATAATTCTAACATCTCTGCAATCAGAATTATCTATTTATTGTCTTTTATTTTTCATTCGTTTCACTACCTTTCTAGTTTGGCATATGAAAAATAATTTACAACTGAAGGCTGAACATTTGGGATATGTTGTAATAGGCCCCAGCTCTTATTTCAGTCTTCTGCTTTTTATACTTTCTTCAGCACTTCTCCAGCACTGGAAGGACTGGGGGCAGCTTCTGCCCCATCACCGCCAGGTGAAAGGAGAAGTCCACTTTACCCACTCTGCCTTCACTGACACCGGAGATGGGGTCTCCTCATTACCTCCGAGTGTACATGGGGAGATTTCCCCCATGAGACCTCCACCAATGGGGAGCTGACTGGGAGGGTAGGAGTGCTTCACGATTTCCCCACCTGCTTTCACTGATGCCACAGGAGAGGGCAGTGGCCTTGTTCTCAGAGCAATGGTGAAGCCCTACTCTCCACCAGGCCTCCTCAGTCACTGCCCAGTGGTAAAGGGGCAAGGTCATCATTACTCCCAACTGGGGATGGGAACACAGACTTTCCACGTGGACTCCACTGACACCATGGGGGAAGGTCTCCTTATCACCAGTGGATGTGAAAGTCCTACTTTCCTGTGTGGCCTTCTCTGGCCCCACCCAGCAGGACGTGTAGGTGCCTTATAACAGCCTTAGAGGACTGATGTCTATGTTCCTCACTTGGCCTTTGCTGGCCTGGATGGGGCAGAAGCCAGTTTTCTTCTGTAGTGTCTGCTGGAGTCTGTCTGTTATCATCCAAACTTTTTTACCAAGGCTGCCCATTTCTTGGCCCTACAGCTAGGGAGAGCAAGATTTGTTTGAGAGCTTTTTGTATGTGCTTTTTTGGCATTTCCGGGTTACCTACTTCTTCTCCTCCAAGTTTGGAATATATGAGAGAAGAAGGTATCCCAGGGAAATCACTACCATGTCATGCTTTGGGTCCTAGGTCCTGAGTCTGTCCACCTTCTCTGCCCCTTAGAGTCTTATGTTTGTTTTATATATAATATTTGACATTTTAAGCTATACTGAGAAGGTGGAATCCTTCCAACTTCCAAGAAGGGGTAGTTCTGGCATCACTTGTTACAATAATCAAGCATAGATGTTTCAAAAAATAAAATCTAAATCAAATGTGGAATGCTGAAGTCCCTACTTAGAAACCCTAGAATTCTGAAGAAAAAAGCTTGAAATCACTGTTTTAACCATGTAAAAAAAAAATTGAAAGGTTTTTAAGAGCAGAAGTATGAGGCTCAGACTTCCCTCAGAGTAAGACACTGGAGCACTGTGGAGGATGCCCTGACCTGGCGAGATGTGGAGAAGCTGGATCGGAGGCTCTTGTTAAAGTACGGGGCAAAACATTGAGGGTCAGAATGAAAGTGAGAGCAGTCAGGACAAAAGGGAACTAATTAAGAGAAAAGAGAGTAGACTTAATAAAACCTGAGTAATGAAAGGATGAAAGAAGGAAAGAGGTGGGTGTTGAAGTCCAATTGTGAGGTCAAAAGTGTAACATTCACTTACTCTGCAAGCATTTATTCATTGTCTATTCCGTACTTGAGCTGAATTCTGGGAATACCATGGTGAATACAAAACATTCTTGCCCTTTAAAATATAATTGTGCCAGAGATGTAAAAGCACATAACTGCAGTGTGTAAGTACTATCCATTGTCTTGGCCTGATATAAATATTTGTTGTTGCTTTTGTTGTTTTAATCTTTATTGGTAAAAGTTTAAAAGCTGATAATATATCAGTAATCTCAGACATGAAGCCATTAATTAATCTCTAAGGCAAAAGGCTCTATAGTTTTGGGGACAAGATTAGAACAAGACTCATAATTCTGCAAACAAAAGCCAGAGTCCTCTTCTACAACCCAGATGTTTGGGACACTGTGTCCCAACATGCGGGCTGTTCAGCCTGAAAAGATCCCACCCAACCTGGTCCCTGTGTTATACACTTAGGCAAAGTCTTATTCTTGTTGAGCTTTCAATGAGAAGATTTGTTCCCTGACTGTAGATTATAATTGTAAGGAAACTACAAATTATTTTCTGTGAACATGGAAAGAGGAATGTTCTTGTTAAGCAAGTCCTCATGGAGATCAGTAATAAGACCTGGAAGATAAAAGGAAACTCTGTCTTTTGTTTGCAAAGTCAAACTGTATCAATCAAAAAGGTGAAATTCTGTCAAACTCAACCCAGATTGTCCTGGTGATACTCCATATGGGTACTGAAAAAGTGAATAGCTCAGTAAACACTGATGTAAAAGAGTAGTATCTTTAAATTGTTGTCCTAGTAAGGGCCACGAGTGAAAATCATATCCCTTCTCTGAATGGACCTTACAATAGTACTGTCAGCCACCTTGGGAAGACACTAAATAGGTGTAAGGTGTGGCAGGTGTAAGTTGTTAATCCCTGAGATTTCACAGGGAAATCTCAACTGTGGTCTTGATTGTATAGTGTTACAGAAAAATCAAGACATATGCCAGATCAATCTTTGAACAGAACAAAAAACACAGGGTACAATCTCCAGTCACCCAAGGCCACAGTGTCACTTCAAGACTAGGGTTGGTTTAGAATGACATAACCCTAAAAAAATGGTCTAAGCATGACTGCATATTGCATACCTCTAAACATGGAGGTGAGAGGGAAAGTTATTAAATAGCTAACATGGAAGACACAACTGGGAAACAATATTTGAGTGACATAAGTCAAAAAAAATCATTGTCTTTCAAATTTCATGTGATCATCGGGAAGAATTTTATCTCTTCTTTTTTCTTTTACTCTCTTCTTTTTTCTTGTCATCTTTGGCTTTAGTGGCTAAAGAAAAGGCCACTTAAATTTACTTTTCTCATACTTTCAGTAGATTGTTAGACCCTCCAGAAAAATTTAAGAGTCACAAGAGGTTCAAAAGTAAAAGATATACCATGGGAAGAAACCAAAATAGAAATATATCATAAGTTGTAATCAAGAAGCAATGGCAATGGTTAATCTCCCCAAATGATGAGTATTCTGCTCTTTCATGATAAATAATTCTTCTAGCCAGCAGTTTTATAACTGTCCCTCATTGCAGGGAATGGCAGATGATTTAGAACCAAATTCAGCTTTTGAAAATATACAATAGAACGGATTATTGTCCATCAAATTCTAAAAAGTAAAGCTGCAGAGAACCAAATGAACATTTAATGGCTCTTTTAGAATTTGACAGTTGAGCTAGCTTTCTGTAGACTAAATAATTCCTGTGGGAAAAGAGGAGCAGGGACTTCTATGAATTCAAGTGATTGACAGTATTGTTAGAATTAAGTTTATCAAGAGAATTGTTCATACTCTTAATTCTAACAATAAGGAGGGAGGATAAAAATAGAATGTAGACATCCCTGGCAGCAATTTTAATTTTGGAGTAAGGAAAATACGAAGGAAAGTGTGGAAAGATGGATGCTGTATACTAATAATATGTAAAATTGGTTAAATTTTTATAATGCATATGCTATGTAAATTCACCACTGCACCGTTTATATGGTGTCTGGAATCTGCTCATAATATCTCAAGACCTATAACATATTCTCTGCTTTTGCATATGCTGTATCATATACCTAGAATATACTTTCCCTGCCCCTTTATCTGGCTGAGGACTACTCATATGTTGAGAAGTGTTTCCAGTTTCTTCTTTCAGTATGACATCTGAGAGGTTAAATATACAAATGGACAATGGCCAGTTTAAATGGACAATGACTATATACAAATATAGGACTGTAGCTTACAACCTCTGCATTACCAATTCCGGAAGTCAGACCACAATCTCAGCAGCCATGGGCCCAAAATAGTCAGGCCTTAGGCAATGACTACCCTACCTTCCAATTCAGGACCAATCAGAGAAAGCCAACTGTGTTCTCTAAACAATCACATAGGATGCCTCACTTCTAGTGAACCCACCTCCAGCTTCACCATACTTACAGCTTCCTTTTTTCACTGTATAGCTTTCTTACTCTCCTGTCTACTTTTGAGTCTCTGCCGGACAAGAATGATGATGTCTGACTTCCTTGCTATAACAAGTTCTGATCGAATAGCTTTTGTTTGTTCTCATTTACTTGTTCATTTATATCCATACATTGTTGCTTTTTCTCCTCCTAGCATCAGTATCAAAGGATTTAATTTTGAGTCACATTCACAAGTAAGGCTGGCTTGTGTTATAGAACCATAATATTTCTCAACTTAAGAAAGATTCAGCAGACATACAATAAACCGTGGATCCAGTCTGTATCTTCATTATGTGTTTTTAGTTTTCAACATAAAGTTCTGTACATTTTTTAAATAAATAACTATTTCAATTTTTGATGCTATTATGCATAGTACCATGTGTCAAACTTAAATTCTCAATTGTTCATTGTTAGCATATAGAAATATGATTGATTTTTCTCTATTTACTTGTATTCTATGACCTTGGCAAACTCACTAATGATTTCAAAAAGTTTTTGTAAATTTCTTGAAAGTTTTTTATTTATTGCCATAAAATACTACAGTAATTCAAACATTTTGATGGTATCCTTACTGATTTTCAAGTCAAATGTGAAAGAAAGCAACCTAATCAATTAGTTTCAAAAACTTGTAGAGCTACATATATCTAATAAGTTATTTTTTAATTGTCTTTACTTTCTCTTAATGTTAACCTAGATTGTCAAAGATATATACTGTGTTCATGGAAGATTTAATATAAAATATGTATTTATCCCACATTGATCTATAGAACAAACAGTACAAATCAAAATCCTGGTAGATTATTTTGCAGCTATCAGCAAGGTTATTTTAAAATGTGGAATGGCAAAGGAATTAGAACAATTTTTTTAAAGAAGAAAAAACTTATAGGGTATTATTGAAAGGATAGGCCTATAAAATAATGGGAGTGCAAAAGTAGTGAAGTAATGAAGAGTGTAAAAGTAGATCCATACAAATATGGCCAATTGATTTTGGCAGAAGTACAGATGCAATTCAACAGTGCTTAACAATTGGGGATCTATATGCAAAAAAGATGAAAGTCATTCTATAGTTTATATTTTATATAAAGAAAGTCATTCTATAGTTTATATTTTATATAAAGACTAACTCAAAATATATTAGAACCTAAATAAAATATAAAACTATAAACCTTTTGGACAAATACATAGGAAAAAAATCTTTGTGACTTTGAATTAGGCAAAGAACTTTTAGATATGAGACCAAAAGTATAAGCCATAAAAAAATTGATAAATCGAGTTTCATAATTTCTTAAAATTTGCTCTGTGAAAGACTGTTAAGAGAAGTGAATGACAAATCACAGACTGGGAGAAAATATTTGCAGATCACTTTTTTTGGCAACAGACTTGTATCAGAAAATGGAGAAATGTATAAATATAACAGTAAACAACCCAAGTTTTGAAATGGGCAAAAATTTGAATATTCATTTCACCAAAGTAAGGAAATTTATGGATAGCAAATAAACAAGTAAAGAGAAGTCTCTCATAGTTAGATGTTAGGGAATTTCAAGTTAAAAACAATATACATCTATTAATAAGAACAGCTAAATTTTTTTTTTAAACTGGTAATATCAACTGCTTTCAAGGTTGAGCAACTGTTACTCTTATACGTTTCTGGTGGGAATGCAAGAGGTCCAACTTTGGAAAATGGTATGTTCATTTTCTACAAAGTTAAATGTATACTGGACGTATCACCAAGAACCCTACCCCTCAAGTATTTACTCAAGAGAAATGAAAACTAATGATCACAGAAAAATCTGTCTGTGAATGTCTTAGCAGCCTTATTCACAATTGCAAAAACTAGAAACAATCCAAATGCCTTTCAGCTGTTGAAAGAATTTTTTTTTTAATTGTGGTACATTTATGCAGTGGAATACTACTCAGCAATAAAAAATAACAAACCTCCAGCAATGTGGATGAATCCAAATATCTTATACTAAGTGAAGGAAATCAGACCCACGAGGCTATAAATGCATTATTTCATTTATATGACATTCTGGAAAAGACAAAACTCCAGAAAGAGAGAAGAAATTAGTGTTTTCCATGGATTAGTGATTGTGAAAAGATTGACAATGAGGGAGAAGAAGAAGGGCATGCTTTGTGAATTGATAAAATCCTTCTGCATCTTGGTCATGATGGTGGCTATGTGACTGTATGCATTTTTCAATTCTCATAAAATTGTAAAATAAAAATGTGAATTATACTTTATTTAAATTTAAAAACTAATTAAAACTTAATTTTTTGTAAGCTATTAATGTGAGTGTAGTATAAAGAAAGAGGGAGATGACATCACCACGCTGGGTTTTGGTCTTAGCTCTCACTTAAACCATTTGGTCCTAGATGCAATGCTTATGACCCGTAAACAAAATGGGAAGTTTCAAGTAACAGTGTTCAGAATGTTGAGAATGGTCCTTCTTTTATGCTTCTTATGGGACATATTTCTACTATGTTTATATGCCACATAATGACATGTTGGTTAGTGGACAGCAAAGAAAAGAATGGTCGTATAAGATTATAATACCATATTTTTACAGTACCTTTTTTTTGTTTAGCTACGTTTAGCTACACAAATACTTACCATTGGGTTACAATTGCTTATAGTATTCAGTGAAACAACATGCTGTATATATTCGTAGCTTAGGAGCAGTGGGCTGCCCTGGATAGCCTAGGTGTGTACTAGTCTATATCATCTAGGTTTGTGTAAGTTCACTCTATGATGTTCACACAAAGACAAATTCAGCTAAGGTCGTATTTGTCCGAATGTAACTGCATTGTTAAGCAACACATGACTGTAATCATTTCTAGCAAAAGAAAGAATCTGTCATGAGAGATGCAGCTCTCTGTCTCTGAAGGTGATCAAATAATCAGAAAAACCACTCTGTAGGAATTATGGAGAGAGGGGATTTGATGACCTTAAAATTTCTTCAAACTTTGAGATTCCAAAATTCCATTAAGATGGAGTCAGTGTGTTGTCAACAAAGATAGATGTGAATAGCTGATATAGGTAAAGGCAATAATTTCAAAAAGAGGATGACAGGCTTACCTAAAACATTTGAAAATTGAGCGCATTTGCCCAGGCACAGTGGCTCATGCCTGTAATCCCAGCACTTTGGGAGCCCAAGGTGGGTGGATCACTTGAGGTCAAGAGTTTGAGACCAGCCTGACCAATATTGAAATCCTGTCTCTACTAAAAATACAAAAATTAGTTGGGTGTGGTGGCACTCACCTCTAGTCCCAGCTATTCAGAAGCTGAGGCATGAGAATTCTTGAACCTAGGAGGCAGAAGTTGCATGCCACTACACTCCAGCCTGGGAGAAAGAGTGAGACTCTGTCTCAAAAACAAAACAAAATGAAAAAAACAACAAAGAGTTTATAAAATACTTTTAATTATAAAATTTGAAATGAATTCTATTGAAATTTGACACTAAATTATTGAAGTTATTTTACTATTTCAATCTCATTTATGTCTGCTTCACATATTGTTATATCAATATTACTACTCAGTGATATATTTCCACTTGATATTTAACATGGATATTCTTGAATTTAGTTTTAACTTATTAAAATAGTTTTAGAGTTCTGTGTTTAGAAAACTATATTTCAAAGAAGAAACTTAAGTCTTTGTGATTAATTTAACTATAAAGCTCAAAATAGCTGTCCAACTGTGTAGGGTTACTGTATCATCCCCTCAGGATATACAGAAGTGGGTAGATTTTAAATCCTGCATTTTTCATCATCCTTTACTACTCTTTTAGCTTTATTGAGGTAGAATTGAAATATAAACCTCAATAACTGTATAGGAATAAATTTCTGTTGTTTTACAACACCACATTTGTGGTAATTTGTTGTGAAGGACTTGGGAAACAAAGCTATGCAGGAAAACAATGGAAAAGAATTTGGGTTTGTTTTCATCAAAGAACTTGGGTTTCTTTTGTGGCCATATCTTTAATCTTTTAAATTATTATCTACCTATCTTTTTTTATATTGAATACCCAGAGGCCAAACTTCATAAACAGCTTTTTATTCTCATCTTTATTCTACTGAAAGGTTACTTTAGATTCACTTGAATTTCTCTTAACAAATTACCTTCATTTTTATTTGGCCAAAATGACTCAGCCCAATTCTAAGGTAGAACAATCAAGATAAGTGGATGGATGAATATTTCAGAATGAGAAAAAAATGCTCCCTACAAGCAAGATTATTCTCTTTGTACTTTCCATTCCTAGACTGGGCATAAGATTTAATTTATTTAGCATAAAATATATGAACATAAACACTTTGTCATTCTCCAAATGTCTTCCTCTACATATTTAGTTTTTCTTTGACTTGCCAATGGATGCCATCTGTTGAATTCTGTAAATTACCATGTTTGATTGATTAATTAAGTCTTGACTCAGCAATTTGATTATCTTTTTCTCAAATATGTTTACTGGAAGAACTATCTCTTTTCAGGATAGAAAAGCTCCTAATATAAGAAAATGCTTCAAGCACATAAGCAGTGTAAAAATCTTACAAAACAGATCATTGTAGCCTCCTGTTTCTTTATATGGAGAAACTTAGGCACATCAGTATTGGCACTTACTGTTCTGAACCTACTCAGTAAAATGATGTATGTACGGACATTTAATATCTATTCACAGTGTACTGATCTGTTTTCACACTGCTAATAAAGACATACCTGAGACTGGGCAATTTGCAAAACAAAGAAGTTTAATGGACTTGGAGTTCCACATGGCCTGGGAGACCTCACAATCATGGTGGAAGGCAGGGAGGAGCAATCATGTCTTATATGAATGGAGGCAGGCAAAGAGAGAGCTTGTGGAGGGAAACTCCTGTTTTTAAAATCATCAGATCATGTGAAACTCATTCACTATCACAAGAACAGCACAGGAAAGACCTGCCCCCATAATTTAATCACCTCCCATAGGGTTCCTCTCATGACATGTGGGAATTGTGGGAGTTACAATTCAAGATGAGATTTAGATGGGGACACAGCCAAACCATATCACATGGGATTCACAGACACCTTGAAGGTCTATGTTAAGAATTCCTCAAAAAAGATAAAGGACATGGAGAAATAGGTCTTTTTATTTGGCAACTGTAGCTTTCCATGTAAGGATTTAAAACTGAATAGTCCAGAGTAGTTTCTCCCACATCGTCTTTGAAAGTCTGTAAGGAAACCATCAAAGAGACTGAATCACTCTGATATTTTCTGGTAATAAATAGTAGAAAGCAGATGGTGATAAAAGAACTGTTAAAGCAGAAATGTTGAGGACAGTCATTTCCAAGTTTCTTTTTGTCCGAGGGAGAGGCAACAGTCATATTTTGTAAGTTCACCATGGTCAAGCATTTAGAATGAATTCTTCCTGCTTAATCACTTCTCTGATTGCATGGTTGTTGTTATGGTTTGCACTGCAGTTTCTTTACTTGAACAAGTAATATGTCATTTCCCTTCTTTATTTGTGTTGGCAAGGGCCTTCTGGAGTAGAATGCTGTCCTGGCATGCAGTCACCACTGCCGAACAGAAATATGTGGCATTTATAAAGCATTTCTCATATGTAGGGTTACATATCCAAATTGTGCACCATCTGGGTTAATACAAATAAAGTTGTAATAAATCATTCATCGCATTGTGAAATTTTATGTAAATTTATATGAATTCTCTTTTTAACTTACCACATGGATGTTTCCCAACAGATCTATGGCTCTATAAATGCAAGCAACTTTATTTGCTAATAATCCCATGATTATAGCCTCATTTGTTAGTTGCTTTATGCCTCATGTAAAAATGTCATTTTTTTAATCACTGGCAAAGGAGCCTTGATTCAAAACTTTTTAATACATTGCCTTTTACGCAGATGGGTTCCATCCATCCACTGTGCTTCATCATGAATACATTTTAGGGTGATAGCATTTTAACATGTCCAATGATTTAAAAAAACTATGATGTTATATTTTAATTGAGTTACACCTTTACACAAGTATGGCATCTACATATTCCTTCTTCCTTCCTCTTACAATTGAAGTGTCCTCTAGTTTAAAAAAAAAAAGGACAGGACTTATTTTTCCCTTTCCCAAATATCTTCCAAGATAAAACCAATGGCAATACTATATATACCAAGGAAGTAAACAAGCAAAGACATTCGGGGGATGGAGCAGTGAGAAGAGGACAAGTCACTTCCAACTCTTTTAAATTGGAAATGAATTAAAATACACGTTCATACTTAACGCTATTCTCTTCTAACCGTCTCGACTTCACAGGAAGCCCCTCCTCACACAATTCGAAACTCCTGTTGAATCCTGAACTTTAATGGATTTAAAGTATATTATGCTTAAAAAATGAATAATAGCGTCTTATTTTTTAAGAGATGGGGTCTTGCTATGTTGCTCAGGCTGGACCCAAAGTCCTGGGCTCAAGTCATTCACCTGCCTCAGCCTCCCAAGTAGCTGGGACTACAGACATGTGCCACCATGTCTGACTCAATAATGTCACCTTAAAATGCTATTCGTCTTTGGTCATTCCCCTACTCTTGTTATACACTGATGGAATGACTTGCTTACTGTTGGTCTTCCTAACTGGAAAACTGGGTATCTTTGGAACATGATATGTTGATAATAGAGACCAACAACAGCAACACAAAACTATTTAACTTAAGTTTAAAAGCAGGGAGATTTATTATAAAAGAAAACAGGGAACCTCAGAAAACCCTGTCCCGAGCTGTGCCTCCAGCAATCCCAGAGTTGTCATTCATGCACACACTCCCACTTCTCTTCCAGCCCACATAGCATCTCCTGCTTGTTTTGCTTTTCTAGCTGCTTCATTCTCTCAGTCCCTGACGGAAGTAAGGCAAGCATTATTGCACCAGTTTACAAATGTCTAAGATCAGATAACTGCTCAAATTAGAACTTAGATTCTCTTAATTTCAACTTTATTCTCCTATTTTGACCCATAACAGTGTTCAAAATGTGATGGAGAATGCTTTAGGAATTGCTATCCTCTGAGAGTTAACTGTAGTAATGTAAAAACAGTGGATGTAAATGCTAATGATTACAATTCCAGTTCTGCTGGCTGAGGGGTGTGTCTCTTAACCCTAACAAGCTTTAGTTTTCTCATCTGTGAAATTATGGAAAATAACACCTGTCTTCCATACACCAAAGTTGGGCATTATCAAACAAAATAATATATAAAAGTATTTTAAGTTAATATGTCTAGATAAATGTAAACTATTGTCTCTGTGTATTCTGTTTTATAAAAGAGGTAACATTTCACCATTCTTTGTTATTATATCTTTCATTGGCCTTTTGAACTCCTGTATCTTTCTTCATCCACTTACCCATCTCCCTATCCCAAATCTGAAGAAGAAAAAAAAAAAAAGCTTTTCCTGCATGTGTTTTCTACCTAATTTGTTGCTATGGCTTAGTAATAGTCCCTCACTGTAATATTTGTAAGAATAGATGATGACAAGTGAGTTGTATTTCATTGAGTTCTTGTCCATTCAAAGGATAGAAAATGTAACTGCTACTTAACAAGTCTACACTCTTTATTACTAATCCCTAGAATGGTGATTAACAACATGGAGGGCAAGAGAGATAGTAATAATGGCTTTTTAATTATCTGCAGAATTTCAGAATGCCTAACTAAAATCATGCTTGCATATATGGCAAAACTATTACTATAGGCTAATTGTCCAATTTTATTGTTTATGAGGAATTCTATTAAATGGTAACTGGTTAATTCCATGAGAAATTTAATTAATTGTGATTTATTCAATACACAATTTTTAAAAAAAACAATAGGCTAATGGGGTCGGGGGTGGGAAATGAAAGCATCCCTTAACAGTGCAAAGTTAGGGAAACTGCATTCTGATTTAGAAAATAAATTTGTTCTTAGCTGAAGTGAGAGTATCCTGAGAGGAGGGAACTTACACTCAGAAACATGTCACTGCAGAGATTCACACTGTGGAAGCAACCAAAGAGTGACATGTTACCCACAAGCTGCTTCTTCAGTAAAATGCTCATTGTATAAGGGCAAGTAATAGGAAGGTGAATGTGAATGCACCCCAAAACAAGATGGGAATGAGTCCAGATTAAATAGTGACTCCCCCACCACCCAGTTTATGTCTTCTCAGAATTTAGAATGTGACCTTGTTGGAAAGTAGAATCTTTGCAGATGTAATCAGTAAAGACAAGGTCATGATGAATTAGGGTTGGCCCCAAATCCAATGACTTGTAGAAGAGAAATCTGGAGAGACGTAGATGAAGAAGGACATGTGAAGACCTAGGGAAGAAGGCCATGTGACAATGGAGGTAGAGATTGGAGTTATATATCTACAAACCAAGGAATGACAAGGGTTGCTGGAAACTACCAGAAGCTGGCCAAAGACAATAAAGGATTCTTCCTTAGAGCCTTCAGAGAGTATGGCCCTGCTGACACTTCTATTTCCTACTTCTAATCTCTATATTTGTGAAAGAATAAGTTTTTATTAGTTTAAGTGACCCAATTTGCTGTATTATTAAAGTCCTAGGAAACTAAAATAGAAGGTTGAAGGATTTTTTGAAGATAATTATGTCTACCAATTAAAAAGCCTTATCTCCTTTACTAAGACCCATGAGTGCAGGACAAATATACTCCTCTGGATTCTTTGCTTACTGCCAGTCTTAAATTTTCCAGTCAAGCAGTGAATTGCTAATTCAGCACATAAATTGAATTTAGTTGCCCAAACATGATAGTGCAATTTTCCAAAGTATTTAATTTACTTGGTTCCTTGATTTGTTTATACTCAGAGCATCTGAGTCATTTAGTTGTGTAAGTAAAGTGATGTATTTATACACAACTCTTTGTGTATATACATATATGTTTAATTTGCACAGGAATATGATTTATTTTTTTCAGATTTGACACTATTCTAATGCATTAGAGTCTCCAATAAGACAACAACGATCAGTTACATAAGCCATTAAGCACAGAAGAATTAACTTAAGCAAAAATTGGCTGATGCATGGAGTACTTAAAAACATTATCTGTTGCATATATGCCATAACATAGTTCATGAGTTTATGCTAGCCAAAAAAAAAATGTTTTGCTGGTAACTTGTTTATAAGAGTGAGAATATGCCCTCATAAGATCATAAAGTTGTTAGACTGATTTTCACTTGTGAAGGAGAGAATTTTATAGCAAAACATCTTAATATTTCACAATACTCTTTCAGAAGTCATCTACATTTATTGTGTAAGTTTATATTATAAGAACCTAACTTCTCTATATGAAATTTCATATTTGGTTCAGTAATATTCTTTTTCTTCCCAAATACTGGTGAAAGAGATGATGTAACACACTTATCCAAATAATTAAAATACAGTCATTTCTTCCTTTTAAGAATACAGTAAGATTGAGAAAATTTTTGAGCCTTATGAATTCATCATTATCAACAGGATAAAAGTAAAAATCTCATTAATAAAGAAAAACATTGGATAAAATCCTACACCCATTTATGATAAAACTCTAAGAAAAGTAAGAATAGAGAAAAAATTCCTCAACTTAATAAATAACACATACAAAAAGCCAACAGGTAGTATCAAGCTTAGTGAAAGGTATGAAAAGATTGAATCCTTTTCCCCTAAGACTGAGAGCAAAACAAGTATATCCACACTCACCACTCTTATTCAACAAAATGCTGGAAGTTCTACCTGGCACAATAAGTCAAGAAAAGAAAACAAGAATATCTAGATTAGAACAGAAGAAATAAAATTGTCCTTATTTGCAGATAACATGGTTGTCTACATAAAAAAATCCCAACTAACTCACTTAAATATAATATAAAACTAGTAAGTATATTCAGAAATGTCACAGGACACAAGATCAACACACATAAACAAAAATTAATCAGATTTTTCAATACCAAAAAGGTACATGTGGAAACAGAAATTTAAAACACTATACAGATTACAATTGTTTCAAATAAAGTAAGCAAAAATCTAACAAAGCCTATATGCAGGATCTATATCTTAAAAATTACAAGACACTGATGAATGAAAACCAGGAAGATCTAAATATATGGAGAGACATACTATGTTCATGAATTGTAAGGCTCAATATTATATAGATGTCAATGCTACCTAAATGGACTTATAGGATTAATATAATTTCCATCAAAACCCTAATAAAAGTTTGTAGAAATGGACGGTTATTATCATATGTATATGGAAAGACACAAAGCCTAGAGTAGATAAAATAACTGAAAAAGCAGAATGAAATGGGATGAATGAATCTTATTGATTACAATACTTATAAAGCTAAGTCATCAAGATCATAAAGTATTAGAGAAGGGACACAGATTTAATATAAGGGACACAGATTTAATATAAGAGAAACAGACTTAGGGATCAAAGACTTAAATGCAAGTAAGACATCAATAGGACAGAATAGAGAACCCAGAAAAAGCACCTAGAATAGTCCAACTGATTTTTGACCAAGGTCGAAAAGCAATTCAATACGGGAAGGATAGTTTCTTCAACTATTGGTGCTGAAGCAATTGGACATCTATAAGCAAAAATAAACCCAAAATGAAGCAAAAACCTAAATGCAAAGTGTAAGACTATAAAACTCTCAAATATGCATATGTATAACACAATCTTTGAGGAGCTAGGACAGACAAAATGTTTTTAAACTTGACATCAAAAACATGACTCATAAGAGGAAAAGTCATAAATGTTATCTCATTTTAAAAAATGTTTTACTTGGAAAAAGACTCTGAGAAGCAGGTAAAAAATAGGTTACAAATATGGAGAAAATATTGCAAACCATATATCAGACAAAGGACTAGTGTCTATAATATATAAAACATTCTCATACTCAACAGTTACAGAAAACCCTATATTCCAATTAGAATATAGACAAAGGACATAAGACATTTCACTGAATAAGATATACAGATGGCAAATAAGCACATGAAAAGATATTCACCACCATTAGTCTTTAGGAAATGCAAATTAAAAACATAAAGATATCACTACACACCTATCCTAATGACTAAAATAAAAAATATGGATAATATCAAATGTTGGTGAGAATGTGGAGAAACTGGATCACTCATATATTGCTAGTGGGAATATAAAATGGTATAGCCACTCTGGAAGAGTCTGGAAGTTTCTAATAAAAATAAACATGTTCTTCCTATATGACCCACTAATTTCACTTGTGTATTTATCACAAAGCAATTAAAACTATGCTTTCATAAACATGTACACCAATGTTCATAACAGGATTATTTCTCAGCATCCCAACTGGAAACACCTCAGGTGTTCTTCAGTGGGTCAGTGGTCACACAAACTGTGGTACTTCCATACCGTGAAACACTATTAAGCAACAAAAAGGAACAGAGTATTGATACATGCAAAATGTGGATGGATCTCAGCAGCATTATGCTGAGTGAAAAAAAGACAATGTCAAAAGGTTGCACACTACATGATTCCATTTCATATTTGTGAAATTACAAAATTATAGAGATAGAGAACAGATGACTGATTGCTAGTAGTTTTGGAGTGAGGAGGAAGAGAGATATTTGAGGCTACAAAGGACCCTTGTGAGAGAGTAATCCTGTATCTTGACCTTGGTGGAGGTCACATGAATCTACAGATGTGATCAATTACACAAAACATGTATAAACACATACACATATAAATGAGTGAGTGTATAAAAACTGGTGAAATGTGAATAAAGTTCATGAATTGCACCAATTTCAATTTCCTGGTTGTGGTATTATACTGTAGTTATGCAAGATTCTATCTTTGGGGGAAACTGAGTGAAGTGTGCATGAACTCTCCCTTTATTATTTCTAAAACAACAATTAGTCTATAATTATATATAGAAAATTTTAAAAAATAAAAGCAACTGTAAAAAATTCATCATTTTCTCAACCATGTGTCACACTGATTTTGGACATCTATATGCAATAGAAGCCCATGTGGGCTCACTGTCTCTATAGATATCTTAGCCCAGCCTCCACAAATTCTTATGCAGAAAGTCTGTAGTGGGGCACAGAGGCTTTAAATTTTTTTAATTTTTATTTTTAAGCTCCAGGTTACATGTGCAAGATGTAGTTTGTTACATAGGGAAATGTGTGGCATAGTGGCTTGGTGCACCTATCAACCCATCATCTAGGTATTAAGCCTAGCATGTATTCTCTCTTTTCCCTAATACTTTCCTCCCCGACCCCACCCCCTGACAGGCCCCAGTGCATGATGTTCCCCTGCTAGTGTCCAGGGGTCCATGTGTTTTCATTGTTCAGCTCCCAATTGTAAGTGAGAACATAGGTGTTTGGTTTTCTGTTCCTGCATCAGTTTGCTGAGGATAACCTAAGTATAAGAATTATAAATATATATATAATATTTATTAACATATATATTTATAACAATTATAAATATATATAATATTTATTAACATATATATTTAACAATATATTAACAATATATTAACAATTATAAATATATATATAATATTTATTAACATATATATTTATAACAATTATAAATATATATATTTATTAACATTAATAATAATGTAATATTATTAATATATTTATATATATAAGAATCATGACTCTCATTATTATTAAATAGGCTTTCAACAACTTAGGACCTCCAGAACCTTGCAGAGAATTTAGATGTAATTGGCAACCACAGAGACTTTCAAATACTTGTAACAAAGCTCAAGTATGTGTGGCTCACTCGGTTAGGGAGGATCTCAAACTAATATTTAACATGAGTTGACTTTTGCTTTAAAAAATATTCTAATATTTTTTATGTATTTGATTGCTTAGTGCACAAATAATGCAAAAGTAAAAACCACGCTAAGCTAAAAATGTTTATGCCTAATTCCAGATCCCAAATCATAAGAGATATGCACTCTTACTATATTACCATCTGACCACACAAGAAAGTTGTTTTTGCTAAACAGAAAAACTTTATAAACATATAAAAACAGAGGATCAGAGAGGTCAACTGGATTTTCACATGGCTAGAAAGAAACAGATTTAGACCCTGCTGCACTTGACACAAAGCTTGTGCTTTTCTGAAATATACTTGCTAAGCAAATATATAATCAGCAGGAATGACTGATGGAGAAGATAGATACATACATGTTTCGATACAAGTGAGCCTACTGACAATGTGTGTCATAACAAGGTGTTATTCTATCTCATATAATCAATGGCCTCATAATAAGATTGATAATTCTGTAATATAAGCAGAGAAGATACAATTGATTTCCACTTCACAGATTAGAAAATGTTGATGTTTCTCAGACTAATGCTCCTTATCCTGTGGTTTTTAACCTTTTATGAGAATTGTAATTACTGAAAGCTTATTCAAATACATATTTCTGTGCCCTCCTTCTAGAAGTCCTAATTCAGGTGGTGTGGGATGCAAGCTGGCTGTTGAGACTTTTTTTAGCTCTCAGATGATGCTGATGCCGCTGGTCCACAGAACACGCTTTGAGGACCACTGTTTCATATCATTGCTTCTTCTTCTCATCCCACTTTTCATAGTGTAGCATATGGTATCATCTTGGCATTTTCACATCCGGTACCCATGAGTTCAATTCTGCAGTTACTAGAGAGCATGTTTTGCATGTGACCAATTAAAATGTAACCAATCTACTCCTGAGTTGCAATTTGTAGGAATCTTGCTGACTCACCAGCACTTGAACCTAAATAAAATTTTGAGAGTCTCTGCTTCCCATCCATCTGTTTGGATAGCTGATCTAATAAAATGAACTTTTAAATTGTATTTTTTTGGAGGAACAAAATAATTTGATTCACAGTTGAATGATCTGTCAATCTATATTGGTTGATTATCATTGGAAAAAGATGACTCTTTATGAAAGTGTGATTCAAGAGAAAACCAAAAGCCTAAAGAGCATTTGAAAATTAAGAGTTTTCAGTGCTCTCAGGACACCTACAGCAGGGTATCCCAACCTTGGGACTGTTGACTTTTTGGATCAATAGTTCTTTGTTGTGAGGTCTGTCCTGTGCATGCAGAATGTTTAGCAGCATCCCTGGCCCCCATCTACGAGAAGTCAATAACAGCCTCTTATTTCTGACAACCAAAAATGCCTCCACAAATTGCTAAATGACCCCTGGGAGGTAAAATTGTTCCAGGTTGAGAACCACTGGCCTAGACAATATCTACTGCCACTCATTCGCTTCCTCCTCCTTTCCTGAATGATTTAGTCCAAGAAGCATTTGGTGAGGCTCCATAAGGTACAGGACTGTGTGTTAGAGGTGGATGAGGTGAGAGGGAAGTGCAGTGACCCAGAGCAGTACTTGCGAGTACAGGTCAGAAGGGCATCCACACAGGGTTTGGAAAATGAGTCCAGGGTGTCTGAGCCTGTGATGAGTGAGGACAGATTTTTGTGCAAGGAAAATAGTCTGAGACAGACTTTCCCAGACTGAATGGGATGAAGAATGTTTCAGTACACGAGAGTGGCCAACACAGGATGTCAGAAAATAAGCAGAATGAGGAGGGTGTCCATCTAGAAAGGAGGGCAGTATGGATGCATATGAAGATTGAAGAAAGCATCCATACAGTTGGGCAACCTGGCTCTGGCTGTGACAGCCAGAGTGAAGTAAGCCTGTGACCCCATTAGGGAGAAGAAGTAGACAGCAGTGATGGGAAATTGGACACACTCATGGGAATTGATCCCATAAGTAATCACATTAAGGATAATAGAAATCATATTTTTCACTATCATAGAAAATAATTACAAATGAAACGGGTAACACTAGGTGTTGGATTAGAATTCGAAATTTTGATATGACTCATGACACATATATAGGAGGTCTATAGTAAGAGGTTTATTGAAAGGAATTGGCTTACGTGATTGTGGGATCTAACTAGGTAAGTTTAAAATCTGTAGGGTATGCCATCAGAAAGGACAGACTGGAATTCTCAGGCATATGCTGAAGCTGCTTTTCAGAAGCAGAACTTTTTCAAGGAAGGCTTAGTTCCTCATTTGAGGTCTTTTAATTGACTCAGTCAGGGAAATTCAGTATCTGGCATAATCTTTGTATTACTTAAATTCCATTCATTGTGGACTTTAATTCCATCTACTAACTATCTATACAGCAATAGCAAGACTAGTGATTTTTGTTTTTAATTTTTTAATTTTTAATTTTTGTGGGTGTACTAGTCTTTGAATAATTGTTTATCATACCTTAGTGCTCTTCATACATCAAAAGATCATCACAACACACATAAACATGAATGTATACCCTACTTATATCCCCAGAGAGGTACTGGGAGTGATGATACCTCAGCAGAAAATAGCACAGCTAATGCCCAAATCTAAATTACATTCTATACTGAAACAAGGGTTTCATGGAGCAATGGATGGATCTAGGGCTGTGGCAGAAAAAAAGTAAAAGGTGGGCCGGGCGTGGTGGCTCAAGCCTGTAATCCCAGCACTTTGGGAGGCCGAGGCGGGTGGATCACAAGGTCAAGAGATCGAGACCATCCTGGTCAACATGGTGAAACCCCATCTCTACTAAAAATACAAAAAATTAGCTGGGCATCGTGGCGCGTGCCTGTAATCCCAGCTACTCAGGAGGCTGAGGCAGGAGAATTGCCTGAACCCAGGAGGCGGAAGTTGCGGTGAGCCAAGATCGTGCCATTGCACTCCAGCCTGGATAACAAGAGCGAAACTCGGTCTCAAAAAAAAAAAAAGTAAAAGGTGATTCTAGAACAGTTTGTCATACCACAAATTAAGTGCACACAGAAGTATGGACATATGTTAAAAGGGCCAAACTGAAGATGTTCCTACTGGTGAAATCTTAGACAATTTGAACACCAAAGTAAGTAATAGTAAATATTATATTGCATTGAATATGCTAAGAGTGCCTGAGTCTATAGTAATATAAATAAATAGGCTGGGTGTGATGGCTTATGCCTGTAATTCCACCACTTTGAAAGGCCAAGACAGGCAGATCACCTGTGGTCAGAAGTTCGCGACCAGCCTGGCCAACATGATGAAACCCTGTCTCTAATAAAAATCTAAAAAATTAGCTAGACATGGTGTTGCAAGCCTATAATCCCAGCTACTCAGGAGACAGGTGCAAGAGTCGCTTAAACCCAGGAGGCGGAGGTTGCAGTGAGCCAGGATCTCACCATGCACTCCAGCCTGAGCAACAGAGCAAGACTCCATGTTAAAAATATAATTAATTAATAAATAAATAAATAAATAAAAGATAGATGACAGTTTGATGAGAAATGGATATTTATATATTCTCAAAGTACTTCCCCCCCAAAAAATATTTATTAATTAACAAAAGAGGGTAATTTCACCAAGGAGGACCCTGATAGACACCACCATACTAAAGTCATCAAATTTAACATGACCAAAAATGAGATGTACAGAAACCACATTCTACCTGATAGAATGCAATAAGAGGAACACAGCATCACTTGTGTGATATTCCTTTAAAATAGGCAAACATAGAATCTAATCGTGAGAAAATATCAAACAAACCCAATTTCAGGGACATCATACAAAATAACTAGGCCTGAAGTTATTTCAGAAAGTCAAGATAATGAAAGCCAATGAAAGATGGAGGAACCGATCTACATTGATGAAGACTGAGATGTGACAACTAAATGCGTAGTTCTGGACTGGAGCCTTTTGCTGTAATGAACATTATTGGGATAATTGGAGAAGTGTGAATTTGGTTTGGGCATTATATGGTGGCAATGCTACTTTCCTAATTTTCATCATTGGGCTGTAGATTATGTTATAGAAGAGAATGACCTAAGACTAACCAAAAGTATTTGTCTTTCCGCAACAAATGATAAGACATCATGTTGACAACTTACCCTCAAATGGTTCAGGTAAAAACTTTCTACACTTGAAACTTTTTTTGTCAGTTTGATATTATTAACAAAAAATAAAACTACTATATTATTTCTGAGAATACAGATAATCATAAGGTAGATATTTTGCTTAGATTCTCAAAATACGTTGGTCTAGATCTGGTCCTGAGTTCTGTAGACCAAATAAAGCAATTTGTAAATGAATTCAGAAGTGATGCTTGTATGGAAAAGGCTAATTCATATTAGTCAAATTCACAAGAGAAGACAGTATAAATCCCAATATAAAACTGTTTAATAACAATTTTTAAATATATAATGTCCAAGGGAATCATCCATTCAAAATCATCGGGGGAATACTCTCTCTATGCAAGGAAAATATTTAATGTTAGCTCTAAATAAATCAGAAAGGAATGTTCAATAAACATGGTACAAGAGTTGAAGAATGGTTAACAACTAATGTCATCAATCCATTATACATTAATATAATATAATAAAATAAATATATACATACATTATGTGAAAGTAGAGAGCTTTAAAATAAAAAAGCCCTAGATTCAAATTCTGGCTCCAAACTTTCTTTATGTGAGCTTGAGCAAATTCATTAAACTGTTTATCTTCAGTTTCTTCACTCAAGAAGTGGGAATAGTAACTTTGCAAGACTGATTGGAGGATTAAATACACTAACACACAGCGTATATTAAATAAATGTTAGCTTGCGGTTACCATCATTATTTTGCCAGAAGGTAGGCTGAAAGGTAGAAACCCCTTCTCCTTTAGACAGCCTTGGCAATGTACTGTTAAATTCTTACTCACTTTTTTGGCATTTCTCATCTCTCTGATAACTTTCTGCTTTGGGTTAGCAGTATTTCTGCAGATTGGGTGCAATGCTATGGCAGGCTAGAACTTTAAAAAAGTAATACAACCCTTCTTTTATAAGATGCCTAGCCAAATGCTTGAGCCATATTGTGGGTTTAATGAATACTTGATTAATGAATAACTACATGAATAAATAATAACTATAATTAGAATATGAGTGGCTTTAAATGTCTTCAGTCTCACAAATTATCACTGAGATAGGTTTTTGTAATAGTTGCCTAACCTTAGTCATCATAGAGATTTTTTTTTTCTAATTTTATTCTCAAACTATAATCATAGCAAAAAGTATTAGAGATAGCTTGAAGGTATGAGGTACTTTTTGGAAAAACAGTGGTAAACTTATCAAAAAAAAAAAATCTATTCTGGTGAATTCATTCTCTGGTGATTCCAATGCATAAGGTGTTGCTGTACTAAAATGTAACCTCAATGCATAAAACAGCATTGCAGATGCCTACAAACTGCTATTTCCTGGAATGCCCAAATTATTCCCTAGGTTGTTCATCATGTGTACACTGCATTGTAAATTTCATTTGGGATATAGTATCATGGCTAATTGAAGATTATAGATTCTTTTTTTTATTGCATTTTATGTTTTGGGGTACATGTGAAGAACATGCAAGATTGTTGCATAGGTACACACATAGCAGTGTGATTTGCTGCCTTCCTCCCCTTCACCTATATCTGACATTTCTCCCCATGCTATCTCTCCCCACCTCCCCACCCCCCGTCCTTCCCCCATTTCCCCCCAACAGACCCCAGTGTGTAGTGCTCCCCTCCCTGTGTCCATGTGTTCTCATTGTTCAACACCCGCCTATGAGTGAGAACATGCGGTGTTTGATTTTCTGCTCTTGTATCAGTTTGCTGAGAATGATGGTTTCCAGGTTCATCCATGTCCCTACAAAGGACACGAACTCATCGTTTTTGATGTCTGCATAATATTCCATGGTGTATATGTACCACATTTTCCCTGTCCAGTCTATCATCGATGGGCATTTGGGTTGGTTCCAGGTCTTTGCTATTGTAAACAGTGCTGCTATGAACATTCGTGTGCATGTTTCTATTGTAACTATCATGTATCCATAATAACAGAGAATGAAGAGCGCATTGTGATAAAGAAACAGCTCATATGCAAATGTCTGGGTGTTTTGGAAGAGTTAAAAGAGTTAAACTAGTTCACTTTTAAATACTTTAAAGTATACCTGATATCTATAGCAAATACGGTTTTAAACTACCGTCTCTTTTTTCCTGTTAAAAAATGCCCCATTTTTCCTCTTGAGAAATTGGTGTCAGATCCCTAAGCTTCTCATTCTGTGCCTCAATCCTATTACTTTGTGAGCTAAAAGGAAAGAAGGCAAGAAGGTCATATCAGAGAGTCCGATGATGATGATAAGTTTTCTCAGTGATTGGACACAGCTAATTTGTACCTTACTGTTCTTGGGGCCACACACTCAACAATGCAGCCTTTTAGAATGTGCCCTGAAATCACCTCATCAGCGAGATGAGCGGTTTAGCACTGAAATTCTACACTGGTAGGTTTAGTTCAGTCTCCCATCAAACCACATTTCATTTCCTCAGAAATCCTAATGAGGCTCCTGGACTTAAAAGCAGTGTATCTTTTGCTTTCTAAATGACCGCTGCCCTCACAGACTACTACTAAATAGGTTTTAAGAGGGGAAAAAAATATCTCTTTTTGTCTCATACAAATAAAGAACATCTATAAATAGAGGCCCAGTGTCTGGCAAGAGAAATGATATCACAGAAATTCTTTTGACCCATTTTCAGCCACTTTACATCATGTAAACAGTAGTTGTTTATCACCTCATTGACACCCATACATGAAGCTTCAAAATGTTAATTAATATCACCACAGGCATACCCTAAGCTCTGTGCTTTGCAATTAGTATTCGTTGGGGGCAGAAAAGCAACATCTGCCAGGGAATATTTATTTATTCAATAGGTTTTCTAGAACCCATCACTATAATCCGTTCCCACAAAAGTGAAAACCTCCAATAGCATAAATCATTTGCAGGTTGGGACACTAAATTGAACAATTGCTCGTACTCCCAAAATAGCAGTTGCCTTATTATTGGAATGGGCTTCAGACTCCCTCTTCTCCTACTCCTGATGCATACCTTCTGCCAGAATACTCACAAAACATCAAATCCCTTATAGTTTCAAACCATAAATCTAATATGGTCCAATTGTGCTTTAGCCTAGCACACCCACCACTTATCATTGGTCCAAAAGGAGTAGGCATTAATTAGTTTCATAAATAAATAAAATGCCATAAGCTGAATATTAGCTAAATGATTCAGTTTTCTTCAGTTTACAGATATTTTCTCCCCCTCTGCAGTCTATTTCAATAATTTTCAGCTATGAATATTTCATGTCCTTCTCCAGTTAATTATTTATGTTGATGAAACATGGCACTTACTATGCCCTTCTAGAATTCAAAGTTGAACACAGTTCCCAGCTATTGCACAAAGAGGAAATAGAGCTCATAGAAGGTTTTGGTTTATGAAAAATATTTTAGAGAGTTTTTTTAATTAAATATTTCCCAACCCATTTTATTCCTACAATAATTCCATCTGTTACTACCATTCCTGATTGTTGAATATCACATCATGTATTTTTAACGATTCGTAGGCTGAGCATGGTGGCTTATGCCTAAAATCCCAGCACTTTGGGAGGCTGAAGTGGGAGGATCCCTTGAGACCAGCCTGGGCAACAAAGCAAGGTTCTTATCTCAATTTAAAAAAAAAAATTGCAACCTCTTACAATTTCAACCCCAGCCAAATTTCAGAAGTCGGGATCATGCTATGGCTACTTTCCAAATTATAATACATGACGCAAGACTAAAAAGACTAAATATTTAAGAATCTTTATGTTTTCAGTATTAAACTGTTTTCAGTCAGAATCCCCGGTTGTCAGATGTAGTCCTACCAGAAGTAGTCTTCCTAAAATCCTGGACCAGCTTTAGCGAAAGGAATCTGGTTCTTTATTTAGTGAGAGGAGGAAATCTGGGGTAATCAAGTTTAGAAAACTATCATTTTCATGGCTTTTCTTCTTAGTGTATCTATTAACAAATAGCTAAATTGATTTCTGGAGAGTTTGAGGCCTCATTTTCTGAAATAGTACAATAAAGAAATCACTAAAAATTAGCTCTAATTTAAAAAGAGGAAAATAAGCTAGAAGCATGAGTATTCCACTCATTGTAAACTATTTCTAGACATTATAAGAATTATTGATAGGGCAGATGGCTTGGGTTCTCTCTTTTAGAAGAAGAATGCAAAATTAGGTGGCTAATGTTACTTAGAATAAGAAAAACGTACAAGAAAGAATAAATTTCTAAAGTCAACAAATAAACATTCCACAAAAACAACAACAGTACAACATATTATAAATTAATGACCTCCTATGCTTCTTTCATGTTTTTATTTTTCACACTTTTTGGCTACATGCTCTTTGATCACCTTTTTGTACAACAACGATTTGTTAATAGATTGTTTTCCCTCTAACATGAGTAATGAATTTTTTTTTTCATTATTAATCATTTGGAAATGTTTCTTTCAGATTCAAACTTGTTTTGGGTACTTTTGACATAAACTTTGTGACTGTCATCAAATTTGGGAAAAATTCTAATAAATATCATATATACACATTTTTTCAAATCAGATATAGATATGCTGTAAGATTTGGAAGATTTTTTCAGGATGAACTTCTGCTTTTGCTTCAGCTCTTTTTTTTTTTCTTTTTTTTTTTTTTGAGACGGAGTCTCACTCTGTCACCCAGGCTGGAATGCAGTGGTGCGATCTTGGCCCACTGCAACCTCCACCTCCCAGATTCAAGCAATTCTCCTACCTGGTCCTCCCCAGTAGCTGGGATTACAGGTATGTGTCACCAAACTCGGCTATTTTTTTTTTTTTTATTTTTTAGTAGAGATGTGGTTTCACTATATTGGCCAAACTCCTGACCTTGTGATCCGCCTGCCTCACCCTCTCAAAGTGCTGTGATTATAGTGAGCCACTGCAGCTGGCCTGCTTCAGCTCATTTTAAACGTTGCTTCTCCTCTGTATTCATCAGGGTTCTCCAGACAGACAGAACCAACAGGATATATACAGAGAAAGATGAGAGGGGGTTTATTAGGAGAATTGGCACATGTGATTATGGAGGCCAAGAAGTCCCAGGACAGGCCAACTGCAAGCTAGAGACCCAAGGAAGCTGGTAGCATGGCTCAATTCAAGTCCAAAGGCCTCAGAAACTGTGAAGCCATTGATGTAAGTTCAGTTCAAGGTCAGAGAGCCCAGGGGCCACTTGTGTAAGCCCTGGAGTCCAAAAGCCAGAGAGCCTGCAGTTCTGATGTCTGAGGAGAACAGAAAAGTGAACCCCAGCTCCAAAAAAGAGAGTGAAATCACCTTTTTGTTCTTTCGAGGGCCCTAGCTGATTGAATAGTGCCTGCCTGCATTGAGGGGACATCTTCCCCACTCAGTCCACTGACTCACACTTCAATCTCCTCTGGAAATGCCCCCACAGATACACCCAGAAATAATTCTTTACCAGTTCTCCAGGTAATCCTTAATCCAGTAAAGCTGACACTGAAAATTCACCACCACATCTTCTGTTACCCAAATACTTCTGCGGCAGAGTATCTTCTGCTGCATTTTGGTGGGTAGGACTATTACTGTGAGGGCCCGTGGATCGCCTAAATACATCCCATAAAAGGATCCTCAACTCAAATTTAATTTAGAAAGACTTCATAAATGTCCATGGTCACTACAATGACATTCCATTCAAAGTAAAAGGCTCTGAAGCTCCACTTCATTATTAGCTTCAGGATAAATGATGATTCCCTTATTATTGCCTGGAAAAGAAAAAATGGACATTAATATCAACAAAATGAAAACATTCTACTATGAGCATAACCTTCCGGAGGACAAATATAGGGATGCTACTATATTCAATATTTGAAATCCAATCAATGCTACACAAATAATGGAAGAAAAAGAATATTTTAGATATATTGTGTCAAGCCATAATTAAGAAACTGATACCACATTTACTACTTTGGTATTTTCAGGTGACCTGACTATTTAATCAATCTAGGGGTTTGCCTAAATTATCTCAATGTTACGATTAGCTTGATAAATGTGAGAAACAGAGCAAGTTGAGAAGCAATTTACTTTTGCAAGCAATGAGAATAATGTTTCATCTCATTCTGTTTCTCATATGAAGGGTAATTTTGAGAGAGCCAGATCCTAGAGGAACTCTCCCAGTGTTTTTAAACTTAGTTCCTTTGTACTCTAGATGGAGCACTTCGCCTTCTGCTTTCACTGTTTGTTTCATCAAGACTGAATTAGTCATGGAGGATTTTGAAAAGGCTTTCATTAGAAGGTGTTATTGTTGGTTTTCAAACATAAGGAAGAAATTTCAACTATTCCATACAAAATGGCTCCTCCTATCCATGCTGCCATGTTTATGTGTTTTAATGATTGCATTCCCAAAGCACATTTGATCTTTCGGTTTCTGGTTCATAGCATAAGAAATGAGCGTTTTGCTTAGTTCCTCATTATTTAAGTAGTCCAAGAACATTTCTTTAAAGAGATTGAAAAATACAACCAACAATCAGGATTGAAGTTGGCAAGCCTTGTCATCATTAGCCCACTCAGTGTATGCTTGTGCTTGTGGCAATGTCTACACTGGTAATAATTTAATGTAAAAGCTGAATGTTCCAGGTGCAGTAGTTTTTAGTAGTTTTGCAATGTTTTCATCTGTTTTCTTCCATTCTTTTAAATTGGATTTAAGTTACCTATAAATTCCCAGTGATAAGGTAATGTGGTTTCTTGTTTCCAGACACATTGAACTAAAAAAAAATCAGAGCTGAATTATCTTAATATTTTGAATTAGCAAGCAAACTAGCATTATAAAAACACACAGCTTTTTAAATTGAAAACTATAAAGACTCTATGTAACTAATGACCCATTTTACTGGACAAAAATAAAATATCTTTAAAAAAAAAAAGAGGATTCCTACAGCCATACTATAAAGTGCAGAGTGTTTTCTACAGGCTGTGAATGCATTTATCTGAATTAACTCTTTGGCCGAGGTCAACTAAAATACAATTCATTTTAAATAAATTAGTCAATATTAGAAAAGCTGAATGCCTTCTGTGATGCTCAAGGCATTGAAAATCATCCTTTGTGCCCCTTTTCATAACACCCCAAGGATTGTCACATCAAAATGCTTAATACTCAGTACAGGCATATCTCATTTTATTGTATTTTGATTTATTGTGCTTCACAGATGTTAAACGTTTTACAAATTGAAGGTTTATGACAACCCTGAGTGGGGAAAGTCTATTGGTGCCACTTTTCCAACAGCATGTGCTCAATTAGTGTCTCTGTGATACATTTTGATAATTCTAACAATATTTTAAACTTGTATTTTAAACTTGTATTATTATAGCTGTTATTGTGATCTGTGATCAGTAATCTTTGATGTTACTACTATAATTGTTTTGTGGCACCATGAACAAGGCCCACGTAAGAGAGCAAACTTAATCGATAAATGTTCTGTGTGTTCTGATTCCTCCAATGACTTGCTTTTTCACCATCTTTCTCCCTTTCCTTGGACCTCCCTTTCTCTGAGACACAACAATGTTGAAAAAACGTTACTTAATAACCCAACGATGGCCTTTAAGGGTTCAAGTGAAAGGAAGAGTCACACATTTCTCACTTCAAGTCAAAAGCATTTCTATGATTAAGCTTAGCATGCTGAAAGCTGAGAGAGGTCAATACCTAGGCCTCTTACCTCAGTTAGCCCAGTGTTAAGTTGAAAGTAAAAGTTTTGAAGAAACTTAAAAGTCAATATTTAGATAATAAATAAAGCAGCCTTATTGTTGATAGGGAGAAAGTTTGAGAGGTCTGGAGAAAAGATCAAACCAGGTACAACATTCTCTTAAGCCAAAGCCTAATCTGGAACAAGGCCCAAACCCTCTTCAAGTCTGTGAAAGCTGAGAGAGGTGAGGAAATTAGCAGAGGTTGGTTCATGAAGTTTAAGGAAAGAGGTTGTCTCTATAACATAAAAGTGCAAAATGAAGTAGCAAGTGCTGGTATAGATCATTAAGGAAGGTGGCTTACTAAACAGCGAATTTTCAATGTTGACAAAACAATCTTCTATTGGAAGAATATGCCAGATAGGACTTTCACAGATAAAAAGAAGTCGTTCCTGGTTTCAAAGTTTCAGAGGACAGGCTGACTCTATTGTTAAGGACTAGTGCATCTGATGACTTGGTGTTGAAGCCAGTGCTCATTTATATCATTTCAAAAATTCTTAAAACGTTTAGACTATTAAAAATTATACTAAATATGCTCTGCCTGTAGTCTATAAATGAAAAAACAAAGCCTGGATGGCAGCACATCTGTTTACAGCATGATTTACTGAATATTTTAAGACCACGGTTGAGACCTATTGCTCAGAAAAAAAAAAAAATCCCTTCAAAATATTATTGCTCATTAACAATGCACCTAGTCACGAAAGAGCTCTGATGGAAATGTACAAAGAGATTAATGTAGTTTTCATGCTGCTAATACAACATCCATTCTGCAGCTGATGGATCAAGGAGTTATTTCAACTTTTGAGTCTTACTGTTTAAAAAATAAATTTTGTAAAGTGACAGCTGCCATAGACAGTGATTTCTCTGGGCAAAGTAAATTTAAAACCTTTTGGAAAAGATTCACTTTCTAGATATCATTAAAAGCATTCATGATTCATGGAAGGAGGTAAAAGTACCAACATGAACAGGAGTTTTGAAGAAGTTGATTCCAACCCTCATGGATGACTTTGAGAGATTTGAGACTTCAGTGGAGAAAGCACCTGCATAGGTAGTAGAAATAGCAAGAAAATTAGAATTCAAAGTAGAGCCTTAAAATGTGGCCGAATTGCTGCAAACTCATGATAAAATTGAAAGGATGAAGAATTAGTTTTTATGGATGAGCAAAGAAAGTGGTTTCTTGAGCTGGAAACTACTTCTGGTAAAGATGCTGTGAGCATTGCTGAAATGACTACAAAAAATTTAGAATATTATATAAATCTAATTGATAAAGCATCAGCAGGACTTCAGAGGGTTCACTTCAATTTTGAAAGACATTCTACTGTAGGTAAATGCTATAAAGCAGCGTTGCAAGCTACATGGACATTTTTTATGAAAAGAAGAGTCAATTGATGCAGCAAACTGTATTGTTGTCTTATTTTAAGAATTTACCACCACCACCTCAAGCTTCAGCAGCCACCACCCTGATTAGTCAAGCAGGCATCAACATCAAGTCAAGGCCCTCCACCAGCAAAGACTACTACTTGCTGAAGACTCGGATGATTGCTAGCAATTTTTAGCAAGAAAGCATTTTTTTTTCACTTACACATTGATTTTATTTTCTTTGGATATATACTCAGTAGTGGTATTGCTAGATCATAGAATTGTTCTATTTTTAATACTTTGGAAAACTTCCAGGCCAGGTACAGTGGCTCACACCCATATTCCCAGCACATTGGGAGGCCAAGGCAGGATTGCTTGATGCCAGAAGTTCAAGATCAGCCTGAGTAACAAAGCAAGACAGTGTCTTAGAGCACCGCATCACAATAATAGAACTGAACTGGAAGAAAAAATAACCCACGAACTTGAAGATAAAGCAGGCATATTATTTAACTAATGATGTTTGTGGGGAATAAAGAAGACGCTGAGTCTTCTCATGCCCATGTGGCCCAGCAAAGAACACCAGCAGAATAATCACCTTGTTATTGCTCTGAAATTGCAGACACCATTCAAAAGCCAGATTAAAGCCAAAGACCGTACAGCAACTTAAATGTCTGTTATCGGCCACTCTGCTTACACACATCCTCAGACCCATTAGGAGAGTCATTTGGGTTCCAGCTCTGGTCTGCTGAGATCCCCTCCCATTGTCAACTGGCATCCACTTTGAGAGGCAGCAAGAAAGCATTTTTTAATTAAGGAATATATACATATATATATATATATATATATATATATATATATATATATATATAAAATTTTTAGACAATGTGCCACTGCACACTTAATAGAGTACAGTATAATGTAAACATGACTTTTATACGCTCTGGGAAACTAAAAACTTGTGCAGCTTCTTTCATTGAGATACTTGCTGTATCTCTAAGTTATGCCTGTATTGTAATTGCCCTTTTACCTGTCTGTCTCTCACTGGTCCTATCATAGAGATCATCAAAGGCAGATAATGTATCTTGTTTATCTTTATTTCACCAGTGCAAGGCCTGTGGAAGGCACTTGTTAAATATTTATTGAATGAGTGATAGATAAAGAACAGATGGATGAATAAAAGTAAAATCATCCAGAGATAGTCTAGGCTTCAAGACCAAGTATTAGTCATATTTTTATAGATATAGCTGCACATATATTTAAACAGTGACAAACAACCCCCAAAGTGCTTAAATGACTGCATCTAAAACAAACAAAATTCTGAAGTTTCTACTGCCAGAAAAGATCACTTTGAGAAATGGCAATACAAAGCAATAGTTCTAAATTCTACTACAAATGACAACTAGGTAAATTCTACTATAACCCACCACAGTTCTGATTCTCTCATCCACCAGTGTATTATTAATTTTTCTCATACATTTTTTTCACAACTCTTATATACTTATTTGCTAATGGGAGAACTGAGGCAATGGAAAGGTTCTATAACCTTTCTAAGGTCACAGAGTAAGTAGAAGAGTTAGGGCTTGGATTCAGACAAGAGTTTATGTGCTTAATCACTAGAGGATATTATTCTCTTTAGGTTGAGAGACTAAAAACAGAAATACCAAATTTGACTCACAGAGTATTTTCTGGGTGGGAGCCTGAATTACTGAAAATAAAAGAAAAGTTATTTTAGAAAAAGCAAAAAGCATCAATTTTAATTATTTCCATTCACTGAAAAATGAACTTGTTGAAATACTGGGATATCACTTGGTATTACTTTATAGCAATACATGAAATAGATTTGTCCAACAGAAGTTACAGATTGTAATTGCTGTGCAAATAGAGGACATTTTAGGCCAAGGATGACAAATAAGTTCCAAAATTTGTGCCAATGTGGTAACTTCTAGAGATGATTGCTAAAGACTAATCTGGAGAAAACCCACAGTCAATTAGCACTGCCTGCTGTGAACACACGAACCCTGCTGCTGGATAAGCACCAGCCACATGCTCTACTTCTCTCAGGAGTATCATGGGGATATATTCCTAGCACGCTGGTTCTTATATCATATTGTACATCAGAATAGCCCATGGAGCTTTCATGAAATACATGTAACAGGGAAAGACAGGTTTTGGTTTCTGTAAGCTTATAGTACTGAGAGGAAAAGTGATAGAAGCATCTGGTAGCACACAGCTGAAAACAAAAAAATCTTCCCAAGTCTTCATGAATTAGGTAATCACCTTGTCTTAGTCCATTTGTGCTGCTTTAAGAAAATACCCAAGATGGGGTAATTCATAAAAAACAGAAATGTATTTGTCACAGTTCTCAAAGCCAGGAAGTTCAAGATCAAGGCACCAGCAGGATTGGTGTCTGATTGGACCCATTCCTTCCACGGTGTTTTCTCTCAGCAGCATCCTCACATGGTCAAAAAGGGAAGGGCAGAAAGGGATGAAGGCAGTGTGAAGCCTTTCTTATAAGGCTGTAATCCCATACGGGAGGGAAGGGCCTGGAGCACTTTATCACCTCACCTCAGCCCACATCTTAATACTAGCACATTGGTAAGTAAGTTTCAAAATATGAATGTAGGGGGACACATTCAGACCATAACACACATCTGGAGTAAAGACTGAAAAATATTTATAATTGAAGTCATATATGCCTGTGCAATTAAATATTTTACCTACTTCAAGCAGCAATGTAGCATGCAATTTGATAGAAACAAATATGGGGAGTGTAATATATGTTGTACATAAGAATTTAATTCTTAGAGGATATTATTTTCATATATAAATTATTAGCAAATAGAAAGTAAAGTCAAGTTGGGAAGAAAGCAAAACAGGGTATATGATCCTTTATGGAGTCCAGCGATGTTCTCAGAAATCTTTCTGAAGTCCAGTTGTTTAGCCGCAGCTGAAGGGATAAAGCAACATGGTGGAAAGAATAAACTCGATTTTACATTTCCATTTCAAATGGCAAAAACTCAATATTTTCCCTAGTGAAACATTATGAATGAAAGCTCTTTCAATAACTACAGAAGCAGTGAAAGAATTTTAGTTACATGATAGATGCTTTTGAGAATAAGAAAAGAGAATACTGAAGACTCTTGAAAGTTACTTTTCCTTTAGCACTCCACCAAAATAATAGATTTCTGAAATATTAGCATGTGAAGGGTAATCTCTGAGACCTTTTGCCACCTCTAAAATGAAGAAAGGTTGCATACATTTTTTTTCTTGCTGCTATGAATAATAAGAAGCCATGGGATTCCTTGTAGCGGTCCTGGAATAATTATGAAATAGCTGATTAAGTTCAAAGTTAGTATGGAAATCTGTTCCCTTAAAAGTCTTTCATAATCTATCTCTGGAGAGAGATAATTCTATCAAATTTGAATTAATCCATAGATAATGGCAAGACTATTGCCCACCATTATGCATCTGTATGTGGGAAATGAATACTGCATGGATTCTCAGATTCCCCATCAAAATAACTCAGGGCCAGATTACAGAAAGAATTAATTGTAAACAGTAAGAGTTACAGCAATCACCTTAAGAAAGGGATTAATCAGTGGCAAACACAAAACTTGACCTAATAATAATAGCCTAACCACAGATAATTCTTTGGAAAGTACATTTCTTTTTAATGCAGGTCACACAATGATCCTTTTATAGATCCAATAAAACATTTAAAAAATTACCTTATCTGGCATCATTATAAAGTATAATCAGGTCCTGTATTATCATCACTACTGAAGCCAATAGTAAAATTAATTGTTCTTCATTTCAAGTAAAAAATAGGCTTTTGATCAGTCAACCTAAATTAAAGCATTCTAAAAGTTCCCATTGTGAATAGTTAAGCACATTGTTAGTCATGAGGGTATAAGCACTCATTCACTTTCTCTTTTGTTCATGGCCAATTTCTTCTTTGAGTTTGGAGTCCGTTTGTGTACCGTATACTCAACCAAAGCTGCACAACATAAATGGGGTTTTCTGTGCATTAGGATACAGTGTTTAAAGGCTATGAAAAACTAATAATAAAATAGATTTACACTTTATATGAATAACTGAATTAAGTGGGGATAGTTAATGGGCATGAAAATATAGTTAGGTAAAATGAGTAAGATTTAGTATTTGATTGCACAACAGGACTGTAGTTAACAGTAATTTATTGTATACTTTTAAATAACTAAAATAGTGGAATTAAAATATTTTTTCTGACACAAGGAAATGAATGTTTGAGGTGATGGATATTCAATTACTCTGATTTGATTATTACATTATATGCCTGTATCAAAACATCGTGTGCACCCCATAAATATATAAACTTATGTACCCACAATAATTAAAAACAAACTATTTCTATAAAATTGAATTAAAATTTTTTACTTGTTTTTACATTGTGGTAAAATATACATAAAATTCACCAATGTAATCATTTTTAAGTATACATTTCAGTAGCATTAAGTGCATTCCGACAATAGTAGAGCCAATTTCCAAAACTATTTTCATCTTGTTAAACTGAAACTCTGTAATCATTAAGCAACACCTCATTCTCCTCTCCTCCTAGTCCCTGGTAGTAGCCATTCTACTTTCTGTCTCTATGGATTTGCCTATTCTAGGTACCTCATATAAGCGAAATAATACAGTATGGGTCTTTTTTTGTGACTCACTTATTTCGCTTAGCATAATGGCCTCAAAATTCATCCATGTTGTGCCATATGTCAGAGCTGCCTTCCTTTTGAGGCAGAATAATATTTCATTGCATGTATATACCACATTTTGTTTATTTAATCATGAAGGAATACTTGAGTTGCTTCTTCCTTTTGGCTATTATAAATAATGTAGTTATGAACATGCGTGTAAAAATACTTCTTGAGAGCCTATTCGCAGTTCTTTTGTGTGTATATCCAGAAGTGGAAATGCTGGATCATATATGGTTGTTCTATTCTAATGCCTTGAGGAATCTCCATATCCTTTTCCACAGCAGCTGCACCATTTTACATTTCTACCAAGGATAAGATTACACGAGTTTCCAGTTTCACCACCTCATCACCAATGCTTGTTATTTTCTGTTTTTTAAAAACTATGAATTAAGATTTTTAACTAGTAACCTTAAATCTAAAGTTTCTAAATTAGGAAATCTCCAATTGTAATTTTTCAATTGGTCTATCTAATATACTTGTTGGGCTGAAATTAGAGTCTTTTTCTTCTAGAGAAGATTGTTAAGGGTGAAGGAGTAAAGAGAATAAAACTTTTCTAACAATGTGGATGACAGGCACACCCTACCAACCTCCCCTGGACCCCACAAATACCTAATATAATGCCTTTCACAAAGTATGTACTTAGAGAATATTTCTTTGAATAAAAAAGATAAAGAGTTTCAACTCACAATTTTAAAATTCAAAGTGAATTTCAAGATTCTTCAAGGCAAAGTACATACACGTTTAGGTTGTTATTCTACCTTCATTGAAATAATGAATATGACCTCATTTGCTCATTGTGGGGATTAAATAAATGATCTATTTAATGCCCCTAGAACTGCCCATTATAAATGTAATAAATGTTAACTATGAGAACTTTTGTCATTATTTGTATATTATAAAAATTAATCGATAAGCAAGTATTATTAAATGCCTAACAATGTCCTTAGCATTATCTTAAGCATGGTGTTGAACATTGTTAAAATAACAATAACAACCACTGCCCTAACAAAATAGAAATACATTTTTATCTGAAAAGGCAAACAGATAAGCCCAAGACATGTAAAATATAATGCAGGACAGGACTAAAATCTCTCCTTTTGAAAGTCCCTTTCTTTAGCATCCTGACTTTGTAGAATTCTTGCTCTCTTAATACTGTTTCCTCATTTTTTCCCACCTCCCCATTAAGAGATGGTTTTGGTCTGAGTCCTCTAGTCTTTTTTTCACTTGTTTTCTCCCTTGGTGATTTTATCTACTCCCATTTCACCATCTTGAGGATGATCATATCCTGGATTACATCATCTTTCTCAATATAGCTGATTCAATTACCTGATGAACAATGAACTGGCAGATCTAAAACTCAAGTGTTTTAATTGCTGTATTGCTGCTGCTTAATAAAATGCTGTAAAATCCTTTAATTATTCTGCCTTATCTGAAGAACAAAACTTGGAAACCTTAGTCAGTGACTTTACTTTTTAAAGTTTTTTTGAAGTTTCAAAATCTGTTTCAGTTTTATCTTTCTTACATATAAACTAATAAAAGCAAGCTATATGTAATTGTTCTTAAAGAACAGGCCAATTTTTCCTTATGCCTTGAATTGTATTATTTCATCTCTGAATTGCTCTTTTCTTCATCTCCACCTGTTGAAACCCTATTCAGACACCAAGATCCAGTTTAAACTCAGGTTCCCACACCCCAACCTGAAGGAATGTCCTCCTTTTTGAGCTGCATACTTCCCAGTGTATGATATACGTATATTTTGAGGTGTCTTTTTTCTAGCTATATGCAAACATGCGCTAGACTGCCAGTCCCTGACAATGACTTCTTTGCCTTTGATTCTCCAAAATAAATGAATAAATAAATAACTAAGTGATTAACTGAATAAAGGAATAGAAGTAAATATGTATGTTTTAAAGAAAAATTAACTTTGTAGCAGCATGGATACAGAAGAATCCACATTCAGGAAGTCACCGTGAAGACTGTTGTATCATTACTAACATAAAATTCAAGCTGGAACTTCCATAGCAGGGTAGATAAGTGATTTTTTTTTACTTAACAGATTTTTACTTGAAAGACTTTTTTTTTTTACTGTAATATTGACATCTCACATGATACTTTTATTATATTCAACTATCTTTGTATATTTCATTTCAAAAATTATCTATATGATGGATGTCTTAGTCTGCTCAAGCTGCCATAACAAATTACCATAAACTGAGAGGTTTAACTAACAGAAACAGATTTATCCCATAGTTCTGGAGACTGGAAAATCCAAGGCTGAGGCCCTGCAGGGTTCCATTCCTGATAAGGGCTCTCTTTCTGGCCTAAAGACTACTGCCTTTTTGCATTCTCTCATGGCAGAGAGAGAGAAAAGGAAGCAAGCTTTCTGAGGTCTCGTCTTAAAATGTCACTAATTCTATCATGAAGGGCCCATTCATGACCTCGTGTAACTCTAATTATCCCACAAAGGCCTCACCTCCAAACATCATCATATTAAGAATGAGTGCTTCCACATATGCAATTGGGAGAGGAGAGCAGGCAGTACACAATTTAGTCCATAGCAGCTGAATAAGTGAGGAGATATTTTACCTTTCTAACATAGAGGCATTTAGCCTGAGAATTCCAGAACAAGTTACCCCATTTTCTATTCAAATTTCTATGACTTCATTTGTACATCTATAGGAATAACATGTATATATGTGTGTGTATATATATGTTTGTATATATATGTATGTATATATATGCATGTATATGTGTGTGCACATATATATGTACGTATATACATGCATATATGTGTGTATATATGTATGTATATATGTATATGTATGTATATATGTATATGTACGTGTATATATGTGTATATATGTATGTCTATACATGCATACATATACATATACACACATATATACATGTGTGAGATGGAGTATATATGGACATATATACATGTATGTGTGTGTATGTATATATATGTATATGTGTATATGTATGTATATATATGTATATGTGTATACATATGTATATATGTATATATACATATACACACATATATACATGTGTGAGACGGAGTCTCAGTCTGTTGCACAGGCTGAAATGCAGTGGTGCAATCTTGGGTCACTGCAACCTCCACCTCCTGGATTCAAGTAATTTTCCTGCCTCAGCCTCCCAAGTAGCTTGGATTACAGGCACATACCACCACACCCAGCTAATAGAGACAGGTTTTGCCATGTTGGCCAGGCTGATCTCAAACTCCTGACCTCAGGTGAGCTGCCTGCCTCAGCCTCACAAAAAGCTGGTATTACAGGTCTAAGCCAACACACCCAGCCTAAAATTTAAATTCTTACCCAAGGACAGAAGCAGGTTTATTATGAAGCTAAAGATACTTTTGCTAAACGTCCCTTCATTTTCATGGGTTACTAGAAGGAGTATTAGATATGTGATAACATGGTCTGTTTTTATGAATGTTACAAAAATGAGAGTTTTGAGAAATTCTTTTACTTAAAGATAGCCCCTAAAATATATATGTTTGAAGTGTCAAATCACCTGGATGACCCTCTGCTTGAGAAGGGCCAAATAACTACCAAAAATAGATTCAGATGAACTAAACATCAGAAGATGTTCTGAGATGGCAAAACTACATTGTTAGCCTCCCAATACCAAACACCCAGAAGAGGCTGCTCTCACATAGGACCCTCAGAGCTCCACCTAGCTCATTTGATCCCAAGCACTGTGGATGCTGTGTTCTGACATTTTATTTAGTCTCTAAGGATGTATCTCCTCACTGATACTCACTTGAATCTGATTTCCTAATTATTACCCTGCTTCTAAATCCCAATCCTTGGTTTCTTCATTTATAAAATAAGAATGGAGACAATACCTACTTCATGGTGTTATTATAGACTAAAATGATATAATGTACATGTAAATGCTTTGTAAGGTATTTATTCTATACCTATTTAAGTGCCTCCATGAGCCTGTCCCATAAGAATTTTCTAGTCCTATATTCCATTAGACCCTCTTGTGAATGATATGTTCTAGCCAAACTTGGCTACTCTTCCATCTCTGAACCAATTTGCAGTTTTTGTTAGATCAGTAACCACAGCAGAATAATATGCTCTGTAAGGATTACTTCAAACAAAAAACACCTCAGGATTAGATTATGTTGCCTACTTGTTATTTTTAAATCTTAAGTAACA
The DNA here is from genome assembly GCF_048565385.1 of Saimiri boliviensis. NCBI lineage: Eukaryota > Metazoa > Chordata > Mammalia > Primates > Cebidae > Saimiri > Saimiri boliviensis. The sequence continues at coordinate 50,228,609 of NC_133461.1, forward strand.
GAAAATGGTTTTGCTTTCTGAATAGTTAACATCATTTTTAAAATCTTTTACAAGATACCAATGTATTTAATGAAGATAGCAAAACCAGTTCACAAAAATATGTCAAAGTCTTATTAAAAACAGGTGAAAAATGTTTGTTAGGTTAAATTTACTTTTTATGTTACTACAACAATAACAAAAATAACAATACCATTGAATACAATTTGGTGATTTACTTAAATCATGTTCCTCAAAATTTGGTGTGCATCACATGTATTAGAATCATGAGAGCAAGGGCAGAGGGTGACTTCTAAATATTCAAACTCAGCCTCCCCCAGACTGACTGAATCAGAATTTCTAAGAGTATTGCCATAGAATCTGTATTTTAGCATTTCTTTTCAGGTCATTTTTATGCAAATCAAAATAAAAAATACTGCATTGACATTTTATTTTTCAGTCTTCTGAAGAGTGAAAGTTAACAGCAGAGTTAGGGTGGGCTGGGGTGGGCCAAGGTCATGGGAAGCAGCAGCTCAGGAAGCCTCAGCACTGTCATGGTCATAGAGGTTTGGATGAAGTACCTTTTCAATAAGCTCTTTTGAAACAGTTATGTGGTAATGAAACTTTTCAAGGTTATTTCCTTGAGAATACAGCTAGGGCAGCTTCTTGCGTCTCTCCAGGCAGAATATTCTGATATTATTATTTATCTTTATCTTGTCTTGTTCTGAAAACAATTTGAGCTATCTTACAAAATTCATAGTCTATATTAGTTTAAGAAGTAGATGAGAAAATAAGCCCAGGAAAATAAAGCTATGGGAGAGAGAGAGAGAGAGAGAGAGAGAGAGAGAGAGAGAGAGAGAGAAAGAAAGAGAGACAGAAGAATGAGAGAGGAAAGGTAACTTTGAGATTAATACATACTTTTAAAAATAGGAGTTACTTCTATTTTAGTTTTAAATTCATCCTAAACCTTCACTCTGTAGGGTTTCACAATAAAAAATAAGTATGTCTTTTAATTTGACAAAATGCAAACATATATCTCTACTAGTGGAGAAGGTAATGAAAAGCTTCTCTTGAGAAAAGTGAATGGACAAATAAAGATTTCTCATTTCAGACAAAAGAAAATAACCTAGAAATAGAGCCAAAAAAAGAAGATTCCAGGGAGAGAGATGGAAAATAATGCCAAGAGGCAAACACATAAAAAAGATTTACATATCTGACTAATTAAACATTTAAAAGCTTTATTTGTCAAAAACATCATAAACAACCCAAATATTTCAGAGAGAGGACAGGTTGAAACAGTCTCACTGCATTTACTGTGTACGTGGGAATTTGCTGAGCTAGGGCTGTCTTTGGCTGACAAAGGTTAAGGATCCAGTTCAAGGTTATCCAGCTATTAACTGGTAGAGCCAAGATGTGAGCTGACATTTCTTAGCTCCATTGTAAGTGCTCCTAACCACCATTTCCTGCTTTTTAGATGTACTTGGGATGTAGTATTTCATTCTCTTTTAAAGCCTTATTATTTCTATTCTGTATTATTCTATAGCTTTTGTTTTGTTTTGATAGTCAATATGATTCAGTTGCTCAATGATTTTGTTGATATTCCATTGTTTATGGAATAAATAAGTGAAGATTTGAACTGGTGATTTTGGTAAATAGACTTTTTTGATGTTTCAAAGCTATGTAATGTTCTTACTTCATGAGGGTTTTTTTTGTATATTCTCTTGGATTTTTAGTCAATCAAAGAATAGTTTTGGGAAACAATTATGTTCCCCTTTTTCCAAGAATTAAGCTTCTTTATTGTATCCCATTTCTTAATGTCTGCACCAAAACTTTATAACAATGTTAAGTCACATAGATTTTTGACGCCCTTATTTAGTCCATTAATAAAAATGCTGCTAATGTTTTTCTGTTAAAAATGTGCTAATGGTATTCTATTTTTTCTGTTAAAAATGTTGCATTCAAATAATTATTCTGTATCATTTTGAGCATGCATCCTTTTATTCTTGGTTTTATGATTTTTTTAAATAGGAATAGTTGAATTTCACTGACTGCATTTCATCTTGTGGATTTTTCCCTCTTTTTATGTGGTGGTGTTGAAGTAAATACTGAAGTAAATGTTTACATCATTAGATGTCTTGATATTGACCATTTCTTGCATTTCTGATTGCTACAAACACTAGGAAATGGTTGTGATGGACAATGTCAATGCAGTATTTTTTACTTTGGTATTAAGACTCACACCTATCCCAAGAGGTAAGAAACCAGCCCAGGAAGGTTAAATGACTTGCCTAAGGCCACATTACTCATAAGTGACAGAGCTGGAACTTGAAACCACAACTGTCTGATTCCAAAATTTGTACTCTTATTGATTCCCAACCTTTTTCTGCAGGCATTTTTTTTTTTTTTTTTTGGCATTAGCACAGGGTCTGGTATCTGAGCACTTAATACCTGCTAGCTAATACATTCACCACCTGCAGCCCCAAAAAAATGTGCTCCAAAAATTTGTGCTCTTATTGATTCACAACCTTTTTCTGCAAGTATTTTTTAATAGGGATAGAGGAGTGGGAAGTTGAGGGAGTCATGTCTAAAAACCTCAATGGTCTCTCTAGAAGCCATTGGCTATGGAACAAGAAAGTAGCCTAAGGAGTGGGTGCAAATTTGGAATGTGTGCTGTGGGGATGGAGAAAAATTGGCCAGTGTCACCAACCACATTCATGAATGCCATGGACTCCATGCCAATGATGAACCACCATACACTTGCAGTGTACTTAGACCCCAGTGTCAGATTGAGCTCCGCTTAAGAGTTTACTTAGCTCAGGATAAGGCAACTGAGCCAGAACAGATGAATATTCTTGGCTGAGCTCCCTCAGGTCCTTGGAGACCTGCTGGTTCTCACAGATCCTCTGAAGACTCTGAACAGGTCTGAGTAGGCCAAAAGCTCTAAATAGTACCCACTGCCAAATGCTGTCACGTATTACCAGAAGAGTATATGTGACAGCATTTGCCAGTGGGTACATTTCAGCAAGGCTCAGGGCTACTTAACCAGACCCGTCAGGTAACAGGATGCACATTCATACCAACAATAAATACTTCCCACTTATATTTTCAGTTTCCTTACACCTCAGGATCACTGCCTTTATGCGGCCAGCAGCTTGGGTCCAGGTTTTCCTATATATGAACTCTACTATTCCAAGGACACACAAAAATAATGGCTAAGAATTATACCAATGGCCATAGGAATAGCAACAAACTGAAAACTTCACATTCTTCTACCAAAATATCTACCAAAATGTCAGCTATAAAGGAATAGAACTGGAGAATTGTGAATAAATGCCTTGCGTAAGAAAGAGAAAGAATGTGAATGCTTAAAAGACCATAAAAGTTAGCCTCAAACAGAACTTTAACATGAGTGACTTGATGCCAGCATGTGAATCTGAAAACTGAAAACACAGATACAGAGCTTAGCACAGGGTCCGGTACCTGAGCACTTAATACCTGCTGGCTAATACATTCACCACCTGCGGCAGCAGCATCTGTCCATATAATCTCACCCCTCCTGAATCAGATAACGAGATGCCTCTGGTCAATGTTCTTCCCTCCCTGGGTGCCTGGAGTCAATCCTATCCCTCACGTAGTCAGTGAGCCCCTATGGCTCATCATGTGCATCAGCTTCCTTCTCTGCATGACCCCTGTCCTTTGGGCTTTCAAACTTTTGCTAGACTCTTCACCAGTGAACAAATACATAAGTCAAGCAAGCAACAAAATATTTCCTTGGCACTTTCTCTAGTCGTAGTCTGTTTTCTGCTACCCATTACAGGCACAACACTTGAAACAGCTGGGCAAGTATGCATCACATTCTGTATTTTCTTAACTTTCCTTTGAACCCAATCTGCCTTGTGCTGTCACCACTCCACTACAGTTGTCCCATTAACTACAAAGGTCATAGTTAACTGGGCTACTAACACTACAAAGGTTAGTTTGGTAGCTGGCTAGTTGCCAAATGAGTTGTCTGCGCTTATTACCAGACCTGCCTTTTCTGTGGCACTTGTAACGCCCCTTTGAGATGTTCTGTTCCTCTGCTGTACTTCCAGTCTGGCTTTCCTCTTCTCTCTTAACCACATCCCACCCACACTTTTTTTTTTTTGAACCATTAGGCCACTTCTTCTCTACATGGCCCTTAAATGTTACACTAGTCCAGCCCTTAGCTCACATCTTTTTTCACTTTTCACGTACTTCCTGTGTGATGTCACGTACACACACATCATCAAACCACTAAACAGGAAAGTGCCCAAATATTGTCCAGATGGATTTTCTTAATGGCCGAGCAATGTTTGCAGTTATCCAATGCATGTTTGCATATGAATATCTATGGTACCTCAATATCCCAAGCATCCTTCCTGAATGTGCTTCCCTTCTTCAAGCCTCCCTTGCTGCATGACACACCATCACTTACAAGGAGCCCCACACCAACTTCTACTCATTTATTCCTCAGATCTCAGCTCCAGTGTCACTTCCTCAATAAAACCTTTCCTGACTACAAGTCTGGCTCAAATTCCTTATGCTCTCATTTTTAAAAAGTAGAAATGAAAATATTTCTTTCTTTAATTGCAATTTACATCAAATAAAGTGATTATTTAATTAACAAAAATCTCCTCAAGTTATAAAATTGAGGATAAAAATCAGATGAATTTTCACTAAGCATTGTAGTCCAATGACTTAACATGGTGATCAGCATATTTCAGCAGCTGCATATGCAATGTATAAAATTTAACCCAAAGATCCAAGAATTATCCTAGACTCAAGCATCACACTCACTCCTGATATTCTATTAGCTGCAAAGTCCTACTGACTGTATGCCCTAAATATTACTCAATACCTTTCTTCTCTTTCCTATTTTCTTTTCAAACATTTTTTCTTAAGTTCATATTGTTTTGCATCATCAATAGCTCCTTCATGATATAATAGTGTTGCATTTCATTCCATGGATTCTACATCTGGAATGCTGGATTTTATTGTTATTACCATTTCTACCCCTGGTTTTGCCATCTCCAGAATAACCTCAATAGGATACTGGAAACTGAGATACAAACCCCAGAATATGCCAGTAGTGGACCTGGACATTCTTCAAAGGCTGCCCATAGCCTGAGAATGAGCTTGTGTGTCGAGGACCCTGAAGAATCTGGCCCGTGCTTACTTCTCTAGACTGCTCTTGCTGCACTTTTTGGGGTTATGCATCTATTTTTCAGCAGTATGGTACTACCTGAATCTTGAAACCTACATTTCAGCATTATGGAATTACCTGAATTTTACCAAATAGCCCATACATTTAATATTTAGATACTTTTCGTATTATCTCTCTCTGGAATGATTATCTCATGTCTGTCCATTTGGTAATGTACAACTTAAGTTTTAAAAATAGCTCAGGCATCTTCTCCTCAAAGCTTCCTGCTTCGAGGAGAAATGTGATGGTGAAATGTAGCATTCTTTCTCTCTACTCAAGCCATTACCACACTGGCAACTACTGTCTTAAGATGATTTAGTGATTTTGGATACACCCTTTACCAACAGTGAATTCCTTGAGGTCAGAAACATATATGTATATATTCAGTTGTCCAGATTCTGAAACTGACTATCTCATAAATAGCACTCAATAAATTGTTACTAAATAAATGAATTATTGAATGAATAACTATTTCAAGTTTTACTAGGGAAATTATCTATATTATATACAAGGCAGTTCTACACTTGTAACAGAAATAGTAGATGACCACCTCTTTAGATTGGTGAACAGATTCCCTACTTTTCATGTAAGGACCTGAATGCAACCAGATCATGTGAACTTTTTTAAGTTTCATTTGTTTTCCTCCTCTTATTCTCATATTCTCATTTTTCTTTTATTAAGAAAAAATAAGCAGCATTTATTTGTCACACTGCATGTCTCTATTTTCATTTACTGTGTCACTCCTTCCTAGTTTGTCACTGTTGTCTTTCATAGAGAGGCCTGCCTGTCTGTCTGAGAAAGATAATGCAGCCTACCATTCTTCCACATGGGCCTTTCCCAAATATGTTCATCAACTTAGGCAAGAGACTAGTTGTGGGTAACACAGAGAATCTCTGTAGGTGAATGCTTAGGTGGGTAACACAGACAATCTCTGTAGGTGAATGCTTAGTGGGTAACACAGAGAATCTCTGTAGGTGAATGCTTAGTGGGTAACACAGAGAATCTCTGTAGGTGAATGCTTAGTGGGTAACACAGAGAATCTCTGTAGGTGAATAATTAGGTGGGTAACACAGAGTATCTCCAGGTGAATGCTTAGTGTTAGAGTCACAGAAGAGAAGAAATAAATTCACTTGAAAGTTGCTTATCTCCTATCAAATACCCCCATAAAAATTTACCCACTCCAGAAGCACATTTTTTCCCTCACATATTACATTTAATTATCATATTTCCTTCAATTAAAATATTGTAATACATTTTTATATTGCTTAAGTATTTTGGGTGGTGATAAAGTTTTAATGTATATTTATAATATTTTATGTCAAATTTATAACATTGTAAGTACCTTATCTATTTCAATAGCCTCTCTATAAAACTATTGTCATCAAGTCAGATAAATGCCCCAAAAGCTGAGGTGAAACAACTTTAACTCTCTGCTTTCAAACTGTAGTAAGTTCTTTTAAATATTGTTTTAAAGGTTAGACTGCACTAAGGAATATAGTCTCTGTGACAGTTTTTAACATTGCAGTGTTACTAAAGAAAATTTAACAAAAAAACACTATCTTTGCAACAATAACAATATTAAGTTACACAGATTTGAGGGTCTACTAAACTTATCATAAGAAAATAATAAATAGGTAAATAAATAGGTAAAGTGGTTTGTCCCCATAGAATCTGTCTTCTAATTCAAAAGGATCATCATGACTTTCTCTTTGGACAACCTAGGACAAATTATTTCTTTTAATTTTTTGTTTTTGAAACAGAGCAATCACATGCTAAAAATTAGTGAGGGAGTTATGAAATTATACTGTTTTTATATATTCATAATTTTATTTGGAGCTATCTATTTCACTGATGTGTACCATTTAAAGAGAGGTCTGCTTTAAAAATCATTTAACAGAAAGCAATATTCTGATTGTACCAGTGGGATAAAACACAACATTTCCATTTTGTCATATTGACAATAGCTGATATACCAGAAACAGAACCATCTTCCCTATCCATATAAAAGCTTACCTGAATGAAAGCAAAGTAATAGCAAGGAAATAAGCCCCTTGAGTGTGAACTTAGAAATCTAACCTATGAAGTGTTAACACTCAGAATTATTTATGTCCCTGATTTTCATCAATTTTCACTGCTCTTTCTCTTTCTTGCTTGCTTTTCAACAATGCTTTGCAGATTGAAGCAGTACATTAATGATTCCATTTGTCAGTCTCTATTGTTGCTAATCCTTTTTATTCATTTTCATCTTTTCTGAGTTTTCAGTGCATTATTTTCATCTTGTTATGTTGTTATATTTATTGATGTGCTGCTTTCAATGTTCCACCAAATGTTTCTTCTTATTTTTGTTTTATTCACTTGATTTCTTTATTATGAAATTGGACTTTTTAAATTTAGAAGCTCTATGCAGATTTCAAGGCTCTTACTTGAACATAGCTCACAAACAGGAACTCCTTTAAGGAGATAAGATGAAATGATAACTATGTGATGTAAGAAATAAAACAGGCAGCAACAGCTACTTAACTACTCTGAGCTTCAATTTTCTTATCTTTAAAATATAGATAATAGTATCTATATTACAGTCTTATTTTGAGAATTAAAATTTCAGAATGTCAACTTCCTCACATACAAAAAATGGCAGCACTATTATTATTATTATTATTATTATTATTATTATATCTACTATTTTATTGCAGTAGTAATGAAAAGATTCTATGTGGATCCAAATGTTAAAGGTAAAACCTAAAGCCTTCTAAAGGAAAGCAAAGGAGAACATTTTCAGAACCTTGGATGGAAAATACAAGAAGCACTCACTTACAAAACAAAACCAATGTATTAGACTTAATTAAAATTAAAAGCTTTTATTTATAAAACATTAGGAGACTGAAAGCATAGATCTTATGCCCACAGCATATTAATATAACATAATATAAACTTTTAATGTTGTTAAGAACTGATAGACACTAACAGAAAGATTGGCAAAAGACTTCATAAAGAGAATATACAAGTGGTGAATAAGCATGCAACAAAATAACCAACTTTATTAGCCATCAAGAAAATGCAAATTAAAGCCACAATGGGATACCATACCTACCAACCAGAATGACTTGAATTAAAAGACTGAGAGAAATAAGTGTTAAGTGAACAACTGAAATTCCCACAGTGCTAACAGGACTATAAAATAGTCCAATCACTTCAGGAAACTGGTAGTATCTATTAAAATTGAACATATATATCTCCAATGATCCAGCAGCCTCTCTCCTATATGGTAACTAAAAGATTTGTACGAGAATGTTCAAAGTTATGTTATTTACAATATCTGAATACTAGAAAATTCTACATACTGAACACTACTTGAATTAGGCAATAAAGTGTGGTATATTTATACAATGAAATACTATTCAGAAATGAAAATGAATGAATTACTGATGCATACCACATACAAAGAGTCTTCAAAACATTCACAGAGAATGCATATTATGAAAAAATTATGCATGGATTTCAAAAATTTGTTGCACCGAAATGAACTCACAATAACTTGTTGTTAACAGAGCTGAACTGAGTCTAGTTTGAGACACTAAGAAGGATAATCTATCCATTTAAAATAACTCCTATCAGAGCCACATAAATTTTGCTAAAATTGAAGCAAGAACCAACATCAAATTTATGGTGACACTAGAGTAGAGGAATGGTAAAATTATTAATGCTTTATGAAAAGTTTAAAGGGACAGTGGCCCAAATAAATTCACCATCTAAGTATATAACTCATTTTAAGAAGGGACAAGCTGAGGTTGAAGGTAAAATACAAGCAGTAGTCCATACACATCAATCTGCAAGAATTAAATTAATCTTGTCCATATCCAAATGGAAAACGACTGACAATTAATAGCAGAACTAATAGCCCAAATGATAAGCATCTCAATTGGTTCAGCTTACACATCTCTGACTTGTGAGAAATTAAAGCTGAGCAAACTTTCCACTTCGTAGATGCCAAAACTGTTGATCCCAGATCATCTGCAGGTAAGAGCAGAGCTTTCAATGGAATTTTTAAACAAGTTAAATCAAGATCCTGAAGAATTTCTTCAAAGAATTGTATGAGTAGAAGAAGCATGGGTTTACCACTACAATCCTGAAGACAAAGCACAGTCAAAGCAGTGGCTACCAAGAGGTGGGAGTGGCCCACTCAAAGTAAAAGTGCACAAGTCAAGAGCAAAGGTCATGGCAATAGTGTTTGGGAAGATCAAGGCATTTTGTTTGTTGACATTCTGGAAGGCTAAAAAGCGGTAAGATCTGCTTACTATGAGAGTGTTTGGAGAAAGCTAGCCAAATCTTTAGCAGAAAAATGCCCAGGAATATTTACAAGAGAGTCCTTCTCTCCCACAACAACATTTTTGCTTGTTTTTCTCATCAAACAAGGGCAATTTTGTGAGAGTTTGGATGGAAAATCACTAGCCTACCATATACTCTAGATTTGGCTCCGATTTCTTTTTGTTTTCTAATCTTAAAACAATCTTTAAAATGCACGCAATTTTTTTCAGTTAGTCAAGTAAAAAAAAGACTGCATTGACATGATTAAATTCCCAAGACATTCGGTTATTTAAAAACAAACTAAATTGCTGATATCATCACTTACAAAAGTATCTTGAACTAGCTGGAGCTTCTGTTGAAAAACAAAGTTTATATATTTATTTTTATCTCTTAATTCCATTTTTCATGAACTATTTGACTTCCTCTATATAACGTTGAGCAGAATAAGCCTGCTACAAAAGCATATGAACTGTATTGTTCCTTTTACAAAAAGTTCAAGAATAAGCAAAACTCAGCTATGATATTTGATATTTAAAGTTATGATGGTAGCCATCTTTAGGTTGGAAGGAAATGTCGATTTGAATGAACATGGGGATTCAAGTGTTAAGAATGTTCTATTGCTTGATGAGGATATTGTTACCCGGGTAAATTCACTTTGTGATAGTTCTAACGACCACTCAAGATTTGTGCACTTTTCTACATTGTTACTCTTTTTCAATAACAAGTTTACTCCCCAAAATTATTGCATTATTTAGGGAAAACTGTATATTTCTGTTTGTCAAGGAAGTTGATTCATCAAGATTTCAACCCCAAAAAGTTGTATTTTGACAGGAGTAAGAACAAGCTCAATTTTGGAATTGAAAATGGAAATTAATTCTGCTATCTTTTTAAATAATAAATATTCCAGTTTTTTATTTTACCAAACTCCCCAAGTCTCCAAAGAGAGGACTACATGTCTAGATAGCAAAACCCCAGCCCTAGAAAAGACATGAATTTTCATCAGCTAATCACCTTTATAAGCACTTTGTAAGCATCTAATTTCTTCAAAAGCATAAACAATTTGATGCATTTACTGAACTTTGAATCAGTCATATTGGGTCTATGTAGAAATCTTTATTTTTACATCATTCTTTTAGAGAAGCCTCTTATCAGTTTCATTGACTTGTGCTTTAGTGTTATAAAGTCTACCTTAATTAAGCAGTATATAAGGAACACATAAGAATAACCATTTAGGTTAGTGGCAATGGCAAAAACGATTACTTTTGTAACTACCTAAATTTAAAAACCTCTGCTGGGTATGCTGATGTTGATGTTGACGATATAGCTTGTTAATTTGTCCAGGGTTCCCATAAAATGTCTCTGTAATAGAAATTAATTAGAAAAATTAGTCCCAGGAAATCATTTAATTCCCCTGAAAGCCCAAAGTGTTTTCTTCAATGTAAATTAGATGACTACTTAAATTTCCCTTTCCTTGGACTACCAGGATAAGCAGAGTAAAAGGGATTTATTTCCTTTGCATTTTAGTTTCTGAACTGTTCACTACTTTTCATTTTAAGTTATGTTTTTCTGTTTCTAATTTCATGTTTATTTTATTGTTTATATTTTCTATAAGTTGCCTCCAAGGTGGAAACAAGAAGATAAAAACTTATTTTCAAATAAATATATAAATGTTTTTGTTATTTGTATTTGTTGAAAAAACAAACAAAAAAATGTTGTATTGGCTGGGCGTGGTGGCTCACGCCTGTAATCCTAGCACTTTTGGAGACTGAGGTGGGTGGGTTGCCTACTCTCAGGAGTTCAAGACCAGCCTGGGCAACAGGGTGAAAGCCCATCTCTATTAAAATACAAAAAAAATAGGTGGGCATGGCGGTGTGCACCTGTAGTCCTAGCTGGTTGGGAGGCTGAGGCAGGTAAATTGCTTAAACTCGAGAGGTGGAGGTTGCAGTGAACCAAGATTATGCCACTGCACTCCAGCCTGGGTGACAGAGCAAGACTCCATCTCTAAAAACAAAAAAAGAGTTATATTTAATAGAAAGTACTCTGTAAAAGATACCCACATCAACAACAATAGACAGTTAATATCAAATAAACCAAACAGACAATAAAAGCTGTTAGTTTAGAAAATGAAGACCTCACGAGTACAATGAAGTTGGTGAAGAAATTTGACCTAGGATCTCAAGGATTTCTATAAAGCAGATAAGCAACAAATATTTAATGTTACACTGAATGGATTTATTACTTTTGCAAGAGACAGTTACACTTTAAATTTTAACTACGATGATTAAATGAAATACTTGAAATACTCTGTTTTATGTTGACAAAATGTAAGTTGAAATGAAACATTTAGGAAACAGCTTAGCACTACCACAGCTAGATAAATTAAATAAATGCTAGCTACTACGAAAATTGTGACAATTAAAGCTATTATTATAATCAGTAACTTGATAGGAGAAGTATTTGTAGTTAAGATAAACATCCTAATGCAACTAAAATCACTCTTGCATGGACAGTTCCTGTCCCACCAGTGACTTAGCACAGGATGAAACTACATTTGTCTTTGTCTTTTCCAGCTTCACTAAATCAGAATAGATAACTGGAAAATTGTTCAAGACAACTGAGTTACAGAGGAAAAAACAATAAATAAGTTTGAATCAAATAAGTGATGCTTAAAATCCAGTGACCTGGGACAAGTAAATCATTTAAAATGAGACTAGGTTTTGTAGAATAATTACATATGATCATATAGATGAAAGTACTAGTAAATTAGTAATAATTTCACTGACCAATTGTTATTGTCAAACTAATAAATAGTTAGATCCCAAAAAGTCCTTTCCAAGACAAAGTAAATAAAACTGCTGCATATATGAAGAGGCTAATAAAACAGCCCCTGGCAAGACAGAACCCTTTCTGCTGAGTTTAATGTTCCAAAAATCAATAACAATAGGCATGCCACTTGAACTTCGATAATTTCTTACTTGACTCTTCTTGGTTTCTTTGACCTATTCTTTGACCCTTTTACTTATCCCAGGTTTTGGCTCTCAGATTATGGACTTCATCTGCTAACTGCTTGAGGAAGGCTGGCATAGGCCTTTGTTTTTTTTCACTCAACAAACATTTATTATCTGATATATGTCAGGCACTGTTTTAGACTCCGAGTTTATAGCAAAGAACAAAACAAACTCCTCCTCATTTAGAGTGCACATTCCAAGGGATGTGATTTTAACGATGAAAATATTTTGTTCACACAATGCTAAGGAGGATTGCAATAATAAAGCAATTGAAGAGATATGAATAAATAGCACAACAATATTTGAATACAATTAGATTTGAAATAAGTCGATTCCTTATAGTTGGATCTGAAGGAATCACTGAAGGCTATTTCAGTAGATGTGAAAAATTCCATCATAATAAAGTGTGGCACATTATATCTTCTAAAGATGGCTGCATCAATACATATTTTATTCTTCATGAACTTCATTGTTTCATTGTTTTGAAACAGGGTCTCACTTTGTTGCCTGGGCTGGAGTGCAGTGGCACAATCACAACTCACTGCAGTCTCAACCTCAAAGGTTCAATTAATCCTCCACTTCAGCCTCCCAAGTAACGGGGACTACAGACACATGCCACCACAACCAGTTAATTTTTGTATTTTTTATAGAGATGGGGTTTCACCATGTTTCCCAGTCTAGTCTTGAACTCCTGGGCTCAAATGATATGCCCAACTTGGTCTCCCAAACTGCTGAGATTACAGGCATTGGCCACCACACCTGACCCCATGTATTTTTTTTTAAAAAAAAATTTATTTCCATAGATTATTGGGGAACAGGTAGTGTTTGGTTACATGAGTAAATTTTTTAGCTATGATTTGTGAGATTTGGTGCACCCATCACCTGAGCAGTGTACACTGCACCCAATTTGCAGTCTTTTATCTCTCACTCTCCTCCCGCTCTTTCCCTGAGTCCCCAAAGTCCATTGCGTCATTCTTGTGCCTTTGCATCCTCATAGCTTAGCTCCCACTTATAAGTGAGAACACATAGTGTTTGGTTTTCCATTCCTGAGTTACTTCACTTAGAGTCATAGTCTCCAATCTCATCCAGGTCACTGCAAATGCCATTAATTCATTCCTTTTTATGGCTGAGTAGTATTCCATCATATACCACAGTTTCTTAATCCACTCATTGACTGATGGGCATTTAGGTTGGTTCCACATTTTTGCAATTACGAATTGTGCTGCTGTAAACACGTATGTGCAAGTATCTTTGCTGTCTAATGACTTCTTTTCCTTTGTGTAGATACCCAGTAGTAGAATTGCTGTATCAAATGATAGTTCTACTTTTAGTTCTTTAAGGAATCTCCACATTGTTTTCCATAGTGGTTGTATTAGCTTACATTCCCACCAGCAGTGTAGAAGTGTTCCTTGTTTACCACATCCATATCAACATCTATTATTTTTTTATTTTTTTATTATAGGCCCCATGACCCATATACTTCTTATAGTGAAATTGATCCTCAAATCTGGAGAGATCTGTGTAACTGTCTTAATCAAAATGTTGTAATGAAAGGGATGCTATCAGCCTTCCAATAATTAATTATAGGGAACAAAAGTCCCAAAAGCAACCTTCATCCCCAATTCCACAGCCCATTCTCCACACACACAAACATGTGACCTGAAGTCATGATTCAGTCACTCCCTTGAGGATTTGTTGTGAAAGCTGATTTGGATCACCATTGCATTGGTTTTGTTAAGCCCCATGGGTAGCTTCGCTGGGTAACTGTAGCCTTGGTTATCACACATGGCACAATTTAAGGCCACTCAGCATCAGGAGAATCATATAATCAGTCAGACTGAAAAAAGATTGTGTTTGTAAGTGTTGTGTTTGGAAGCTACTGTTGATGGCATCAGGCACAGCAGAGTAGTCAAGGCCATCCATGTTTGCCTGAGTTTTTGTGTTTTGTTTTTTCATTTTTATAGCATGTCAACAGAGATGACAACCTCAGCCTCAGCTTAGATCATCAGATGCAGCTGTGACTTGACTCAGGAAGCAGTGCTGAATCTAGAAGACAGAGTAAGTTTATAATTTCCTTTCCCCTATACCTCTGGGATCTAAGTTGTTCCCTCCCTAGTTGCTGAATTTTTTTCTCTCTTTCTACTACCATAAAATTAATGCATCCAATCCCAGAGTACTGACAACTTTGTCTTTTCTCCAATTATCTTCTATTCATACATATCATTATTTTCCTGATCATTACCTGGGAAGTTGTTGGAATGATATAATCCCTTTCTAAGCATAACTTCATTCATGTTTATTGAAGTGTATATACCAGGAGGAGGTGAGGGGAGTAGTCAGAAGTCTTCCCAACCTCAACGATACCCCAAATGTACAAACCCCCTTCAGCTTTAGACAAACAAGTATTTATTGGCAGGAATCATAGATCTAGGATACAGTCATTGCTTCTGTATCAGACACAGAACCTCAGAGCCTGATGGTGATACACCGCCATGTTTTAATGTGATGACAGATAGAGGTGGAGAGGCAGCAATTTCAACATTGCAGGAGTTGGTGAGTGAAGTAGAGTCAGAAGTCTTCCCAAGCTCAACAATACCCAAAATTTATAAATAGTAGGGGATATGTGATGTCCATCCAATACTTTGGCCATTGTCCCATTACTGATAACCTTTGTGACAAAAAGAACATCACTGTCAGATCATAGAAGGTTCAAAGAGAGAAAAAAAAAAAATACGGCACAGATTAGGTTTCAATGGCCCAAGTGTTACAGACTAGACCACAATACCATAACCTGAAGAAGTGTCAAAAGTACTGTGCTATCATTGATAACTTTAAGGAAGTGAGGAAAATCCAAGGTAATCAATCTGTCAAGAGAAGACAGGGTCACCAGTCCCTGCAATGTTCCTCCTTTATCTTGGGACAAACAAATATTTATTGGCAGGAATCACAGATCTAGAATGCAGTGGTTGCTTCTGTATCAGACACAGAACCTCAGAGCTCCACGGTGATATATTGCCATATTTTGATGTGAAGACAGATCCAGGTGGAGAAGCAGCAATTTTAGCATTGCAGGCGTGAGCAGCAGCTTGGCTTCAGTCAGAGAATAGGCCCTTCCTGGTAGGCATTTATGTTAAATAACGTGAGGTCACCTGGGCCATGTGAGTGACCCAGAGCACAGCAGCAGCCACAATTTGTTTCCAGGTTGTGGCTCTAAGGAGGAGGGTCTTTACTCTACCTATTTGTGGTCTTTCAATTGACAATCAAAATGGCTAAACCAGCACAAGCGTTGGTAAAAATATCAAAGAACGTATCCGCCTGAGCTAGGAGAACAACCTTTAGTTTTGCCCACTGAGTGGCGTCACCACACTTATTTTCAGTTCTGTGTAGCTGGGGCTGAGGCTAAACAGCCATAGCAATCCCAGTAGACGTTAAGATTAAGTTTCGGCTTCATTGAACCACCAGTGAACCAGGCCACGGAACAGAGGGTAACTTCTGTGAATTGGGGGCCCACAGAATCGGCAACTTTGCTTCAGGCAGCAGAGGGTGAGATAAGTTTTCCCTAAAGGAGTAGCTGCCACCCTTCATTTAAAAAAAAAAAATAGATGAAGCTGGATCCAGGTTAGCTGATTCCATGAACACATTATTTTCATTTGACAAGTAAGACTGTTTAGAGAGGCATATACCACCTATGATATTTAAAAAATCCAGTAAGACGTTGGGCCTTCTTTTTGGTAATAGTGGAGCCAAAAAAGACAGCAGTTTTTGATCGATTGTGGGAGGAATTGAGCATTGTATTGATAAATCCACTCACATGGTCCTAAGAAACTGTACTTGGAATGCAGTTCCAAAATTGTGCTGGGGTTTGTTACACCTCTGCTGGCTGAGGTATGATGGCATCACAGCCAGACCAATTGAGACAGAAGCTTCCGAGTTTCCAATCACCACGACATCACCTATATAGGGAAAAATCTGGACGTCGGAGGAGTGAGGAACTCATGTGGAATGCTGACTACCCCACCAGTTGCATATGTCAGGGTACTTTGTCGTTCTAGCATTTCGTAAAGCCCTAAAGCACATAATATCTTTTGATACTTTATGAACATTTATAGCACATGTTATATATTTTCAAAACAAAATATGTTGAGTTGACCCTGAGGGCTTCATTCATAAAGTCACTTTAATGGTTTTGTTGTTGTTGTTGTTGTTTCAACTGTACATTTTGCTCAAATACTATCATTTAAATTCAGGCACTCCCCCCCTACCCACCCACCCCCGCCCCGCACTGCCACCCAACCCTGGGAACACACATCAAGGACTGTAACAACTATAGGGACAGCTAACAGGAAATAATGTCACTTCCTCGCAGTGAGCCTAGGGAGTGCAGAAGGATGGTGGATACTGGCCTGCAGGGATGGCTGGAGTACACAAGGAAGCATTTTTTCTCCCCTGGCTTCTTGTCTGAAAGTCAGTGCCACATCCTCCCCTGTGCTCCTTCAGCATCTGAGTCCTGCCAAAAACAGAGGCTCTTTCTTCTTGTATCCTCACATTTCACTGCAGCCTCTACCTGAAATATTCAGCAGCATTCTGCCACCCTTG
This sequence comes from Saimiri boliviensis, assembly GCF_048565385.1. Lineage (NCBI taxonomy): Eukaryota > Metazoa > Chordata > Mammalia > Primates > Cebidae > Saimiri > Saimiri boliviensis. The sequence goes on from NC_133461.1 coordinate 50,245,715, forward strand.
CACCCAGCATTCTCTGTCCACAAAGAGCCAGCCAGGGGTTGATTTTGATATCTGCATCCAATATCACCATAAAACTTTGAGTAACCTCCCTTTCTGAAGTTCTCTAGCACATTGATTTTTATTAAAGCAGCTGAGGATGTAGTGGCAGGCAAGCAAAGGAATCAGGGGCTGCTGGAGAAAGAACCACTTAGTGCCAATAACCAAGGCTTTGCATATACTTACAGTTTATAGCTGACTTCTCAGTTTCAAGAACAACAACAAAAAATACTCCAGATGTTTAAAGATAACCAAAGCTCTATATCATTGTTGCTGATGCCATGAGTGATCCTCTAGGAGCCATAATACATTTTGACTGAGGACCTACCTGAGGCTTGCTGTCCCCATTGCCATCATAACATCCCTGCATTCTCTTATTTAGTGGAGAATGAACCTAAGCACCATTCTGGAGACTGGTTTCAATCTTACCTCTCACCATAACCCTCTAAACATTCATTAATAGGTAGAACACTGGGAAGATGCTTATTCTCAACACCCTACCACTGGGGCAAGAAGATTCACTACCAGATCCTGGGGAGTGAGTTTTCTCATAACCCCTAACCCAGCCTATAGAAAACCTCATCCTTTCTATTCCAGAAATCCATGCCTCTGTTGGCACACCATACGCATTGCCAAAACTAAAAAAAAAAAAAAAACTGTATGAAGTCTAGTCTTGTTATCCTACTTTTAAATAACAAGTTATATTCTGTTTCAAGATTTACAATGCTGGAAGAAGACAAAAGATTCTTGGATCAGAGACAAAGGTTTGTATTATTCATGACAAAAACAAGAGCCAGGACAACAGATTGATTTGCATTGGTCTCCCAGAGGCAAACAAAAGGACTCTATGGATTCCAGCACTTACAGTGGGTTGTGTTACAGGAAATACAAAAGTAAAACAACTGAACAACGTAATTGACTAGAAGGGCTCAACGGCAGATTTGAGCAGACGGAAGAATCAGTGAACTTGAAGAAAGGTCAATTGAGATTATCCAGTCTGAGGAATCACAAATAAAGAACAAAGAGAAAAGAACAGAGCCTTGAAGACATGTGAGGTACCATTAAGCAAATCAATGTACAAATAAATTGATTGCCTAAAATGAGAGGAGAAAATGGATGAAGCAGAAAATATTTGAAGAAATTGTGACTGAGAACTTCCCCAAATTGAAGGAAAACATTAATCAAACATTAATCAAACTACAAGTAAAATAAGCTCAGAGAGATGCATAACTAGAAATATCACTTTCAAACTGTCAAAGGACAAGAGAAAGATCTTGAAAGCACCAAGACAAATGTGACTCATCATAGAGAAGAGATCCAAAATAAGATTAACATCTGACTTCTTATCAGAAACTGTGGATGCCAGAAGGCAATGGGATGCCATTTGCAAGATACAGAAAGAAACAGTCAACTAAAACTGTCAACTAAAACTATCTACCAAAAATGTAAGAGATATAAAGATGATCCCAGATGAAATAAAAAGTCTGGTTGATAGCAGACTTATTCTACAAGAAATACTAAAAAGAGTCCTTCAAATTGAAATAAAAGACCACTAAATGAACTGAAATCCACATGAAAAAATAGATACCACTGGTAAAGATAATTGAAAGGCTAAATATTAAGGAAAGAATAATAGTATGTCTGTTTAACTAATTTTTCTTTCTATTATTTCTAAACGATTACATCATAAAGCAATAGTTATAAAATTGTTGATAAACTTAAAATGTTAAAAGATGTAATTTGTATGTTTTATGACAGTAATAGAACAAAGGCAAGATATCAAAGAATAATATTGTAGACAAGTTTCATATACTATTGAAATTAAATTCACATTAATATGAAATACATTATTTTAAAATTTTAATGTTAATTGAGAACTTCACGGTCACAACTAAAAAAGCACTCAAAAGGTGGGGCATGGTGGCTTATACCTGTAATCCCAACACCCTGGGAGGCTGAGGTAGGTGGATTGCCTGAGCTCAGGGGTTCATGACCAGCCTGGGCAACACAACAGAACCCCATTTCTACTAAAATACCAAAAAAAAAAATTAGCTGGGCATGGCAGCATGCACCTGTATTCCCAGCTACTCAGGAGGCTGAGACAGGAGAATTGCTTGAACCTGGGAGGCAGAGGTTGCAGTGAGCTGAGATCATGCCACTGCACTCTAGTCTGGGCAACAGAGTGAGACTCTGTCTAAAAAATAAAAAATAAAAATAAAAACACTAAAAAACTATAGTAAGTGACAGATCAAAACTGTCTAAACACACACACACACACACACACACACACACACAAGAAATTTGGTAAAAGAACAAGAACATGGTACATTTTAATCAAAACAGGACTAAAAAAATACCTATTTAACAACAACAAAAAAGAAATTAATGGGTAAGTAGAGTAACAAAATTATGTAAGACTAGTAGAAAACAAATACTAAATGGCAGATGTAAATTCTACCTTATAAGATATTCATTACACACTGATAATCAAACATTCTAAGCAAAAGGCAGAAACTAACAGAATAGATTATTTGAATGACCCAATTACGTGTCACCTATAAGGATATACTTTAGATTCAAAGACACAAATAGGTTGAAAGTAAAGGTTGAAAAAAAATATGATGCAAGTGGTAATCAAAACAAACAAACAAACAAAAGCTGAAATGGCTTTAGTAGTATAAGACAAAATAGACTTAAACACAAAAATTGTTACTAGAGACAAAGAAGGACATTTTATAATGATAAAAAGCAAAAAGACATAATTAAAAATAGATATGCACCAAACAAAAGAGTTCCAAAATACATAATGCAAAACAGAATTGAAGGAAAAATAGACAAATCAACATTAGAGTTGGAAACTTCAATACTCTAATTTCAATAATGGACAGAACAACAAGGCAGAAGAGCAACAAAGAAATGGAAGGTTTGAAAACACTATAAATCAATTCGACTTAACAGACAGGTACAGAAAACATCTCTAAACAACAGCAGAGTACACATTCTTTTCAAATGCACATGAATTATTCTCCAGGATAATCCATGTTAGGCCAGAAAACAAGTCTCAATACATTTAAAAGGATGAAGTCATATGAAATATAGTCTCTGCTAACAATAAAATGGAAATAGAAATCACTAATAAAAGAAAATTTGAGAAATTAACAAATAACATAAAAATAAATAACACACTCCTAAATAATCAATGGATCAAAGTGAAAATCACAAAGACAGTTATCAAATATTTTGATATAAATGGAAATGAATACTAAATGTTACGGAATATATACCAAAACTCATGAGGTGCAGATAAAGCAGCATTAGAGGGAAATGCATACTATTAAACCCCAATAATTTAAAAAGAAATAAAATCCCAAAATGATAACCCAACTTACACCCTAAGAAACTGGAAAGAAAAGAGCAAATATAACTCAAAGCAGAAAATACACCTTTAATAGAAACATCCGGGTGCACGCACTGGAACTAATCAAGAAAAAAACTAGACCAACTGAGAACAGAGAAAAGCAGGTCTGGATGACAGCCTACCCGGGTGTCACACAGAGCCAGGAGAACCTCCCCTGTCCAGGGAAGTAGTGAGTGAATGTGCAACCCGAGGAATCCATGCTTCTTCCATGGATCTTTGCAACCCTCAGATCAGGAGATCCCCTTGTGAACCGACTCCACCAGGGCCTTCAGTCTGACCTACAGAGCTGCATGGAGTGTTGGCAGAGCAGCCACTCAGGCATATGTGAAGACCTAGGAGCCTTAGATACTTTGGCTTTCTGGGCTTCCCAGAAAAAGCTGCTGCAACTTTGGCAAAGCAAGAGGTTGGACACCCATACAAACACCTAGGAAAGGGGCTGAATCCAGAGAGCTGAGCAGCAACAGTCCTCAGGCCCTGCTTTCATGGTGTCTCAAGGATAACTGGCTTGGGACTCCAGCTAGCCTCAGGTAGCAGCATTGTACCTCCCTTAAATGGAGCTCCTGGGGGAGGGGTGGGAAACCATCTTTGCTGTTTGGGCGACTTAGCTGGTTCAGCCTTTGGGCTGAAGGCAACCAGAGCTGAAGCGGATCCCCAGCACAGAACAGCTGTTCTACAGAAGTGTGACCAGATGGTTCTTTTAAGCAGGTCCCCCATCTTGTTTCTTCTCACTGGGTGGGACCTCCCAACTGAGGACTCCAGCTAGCACTGCCAGTGTTTTCCAGCCATCAGAGCTTTCAAGCCTCCCTGCAACAGAAAGAAGAAATTGTGAGGCAGGCCACCATCTTTGCTGTTTGGGCAGCTTAGCCATTCTGTCCTTTAGGCTTTGGAGAGTCCATGATAACCAGGGGCTAGAGTGGACCCCCAGAGCAACACAACTGCTCTGCAAAAATGTGGTCAGACTGCATTTTTATGCAGGTTTTCTAATTCTATTCCTCCTCACTGGGCAGGACCTCTCAACTGGGGTCTCCAGCCATTCCTACAGGTGTGTTCAGGTTGGCAACAGATCAGTACCTCCCTGGGATGGAGCTTGCAGAGCGAGGGGGCAGGCCGCCACTTTTGCTGTTGTGTAGCCTTCACTGTTGATACCTTCAGATGCTGGAAAATTCGTGGTTGTTAGGGACTAGGGTCTAGGGTGGATTCCCCAGTATACTGCAGCAGCCCTACAGAAAAGTGGTGACCATTCCCATATCTCCTCACCAGGAAGATCCTGCAGGTCTAGGTCTCCAGCCACCCCCACCAGAGCTATTGAGCCCATAGCAGCTCTGCAACTCCCTGGACAGGGGCAACTGAAAGTCTTTCTGCCACTACCTCTGCATGGGAACTACCCTTGCTAACTCCAGACTAACAACGGAACAAAGACCCAAAGTGCCTTATTGACACTTCCAACAAGCTGCAGTCAACCCAAGGAGAGAAGGCCAGTCCATCTCTCATGGATCCCACCCCCATCCCCGACTCATCACCAGACAGGGAACCCCCAGCCTGGTCCCACAGCATAGACCTTCCATTCTGGGCTGATTGCACTGAGCAATTGTTAACCTGCATCTCTTTGGGGTGGAACCCCCAGGAAACAAACAAAACACCCTTGGCCACAGCCACTACTAAAGTTCTTTCTCTGCTGCCTCCAAGTTGAGGAAGGAATATAAACACACATGCACATCTATGTTCACTGCAGCACTACTCGCGATAACAAAGACATGGAATCAACCTAAATGCCTGTCGATAGTAGTCTATATATAGAAACTGTGGTCCATATATACCACAGAATACTATGCAGCCATAGAAAAGAAAGATATCATGTCATTTGCAGAAACATGGATGGAGCTGGAGGCTATTATCCTTAACAAACTAACACAGGAACAGAAAACCAAATACCACATATTCTCACCTGTAAATGAGAGCTACATGATGAGAGCTCATGAACACAAAGAGGGAAACAGCAGACATTGGGGTCTACTGGAGGGTGGAGGGTGGGAGGAGGGAGAGGATCAGGAAAAATAACTAATGAGTACTAGGTTTGATGCCTGGGAGATAAAATAATCTGTACAACAAACCCCCATGACATGAATTTACCTGTATAACAAACCTTCACGTATACCCCTGAACCTAAAATAAAAGGCTAAAAAAAAAACAAAAACCCAAAGCAAGCAGAAAAAATATAATAGATATAAATGAAATAAAAAATTTAAAATAATAGAGAAAATTAACATGATAAAAGTTTGGTTCTTCGAAAAGATCAGAAAAATTGCCATTTAGTTAGACTGCTCACAAAAAGATAGAGAAGACTCAAATTACCTGAATCAGGAGTAAAAGAAGACATAGCAATATCTACCCTACAGAAATGAAAAGAATTATAAAGGAATACAACCAAAAAGTGTTTGCCAACAAATTAGATAACCTAGATAAAAGAACAGAATTCTAGAAAAACATAACCTACCAAAACTAACTCATAGTAAAATACAAAATCTGAATAGACTGCCTACAAAGAAAATCTCAGGTTCAGATGGCTTCACTGGTGAAGTCTAAAACACATTTAAATAATAATTAGCAATTTGTCTAAAATTCTTCCAAAAAATGAAAGAGGAAAAAGCACTTCTCAGTGTATCTATGAGACCAGCTTTACACTGAGGACAAAACTAGAAAAACATCACAAGAAAAGAAAATCACAGGCAATTTTCCTTAAGAATAAAGATCAAATATCCTTAACAAAATAGTTGTAAATCAGGTACATATAAACAGGGTTATGCATCATGATCTAGTGCGATTTATACCAGGAATCCAAGGTTTTTTAAACATCTGAAAATCAATGCCATATACTACATTAATAGAATAAAGGAAGGACAAAAACCATATTATCATCTCAACAGCTAAAGAAAAGACATTTGGCAAATCCACACTTTTATTAAAACCCCTAATAAATTGAGAATTGAAAGAAACTGCTTTTAGATGCTAAACAGTTCCCATGAAAAATCCACAATTAACATCATATTTAATAAAGACTGAATGCTTTCCCCTTAAACTAGTAAAAAAAAAAAAAAAAAAAAACAAGTGTATCCACTTCTACCACTTCTGTTCATCATTGTACTACAGGTTTTCCTCAACACAATCAGGGAAGAAAGGAAAATAAAAGACATCCAGACTGGAAAGGAAAGAGTAAAAATATTTCTATCTTAAGACATAATTTTGAATATGGAAAATTCTAAGGAATACACAAACACACACATACAACCTATTAGAACTAATAAATCAGTTTAGCAATGTTGCAAGGTGTTAATATAAGATCGAAATACAAAATTCAAATGAAGTTTTACAAAACAGCAATGAGCAACTCCAAAATGAAATTAATGAGACAATGCCATTTATGATGACATTAAAAACAATAAAATTATTAGGAATAAATTTAACAAAATAAGTGCAAGATATGTACACTGATGAATACAAAATACTCTTGAAAAATGTAGAGAAGACTTAATAAATGGAAAGACACACTATGTTCACAGGCTGGAAGATAGTGATGTTGAAATGGTAGTACTCTCTACATTGATCTACAGGCTGAGTACAGCCTCAAACGTCCAGATGCCTTTCTGCAGAAATTTAAAAACCTACACTAAAATTCATGAAAAATGAAACCCCCATCAACAGCCAATGAGACTTGAAAATATGAAAGGGTGACCTGTACTTCTTCCAGAATTCCAGCTAATTTGAACAAAAAAGTAAAGAAATAAGTTAGATCTATAAACAAATAACATTTAGATTAATACATTATTAAGTACGGTTGTACCTAGAAAATGGAGGATGATAAGGTGGGAGAGAAAATACACAAACTAGTTTGACTTGAGGAAGTTGGTCTGGGAGACTAGATACCTAGTCAAAACCACCTATCCCAACTTATTTCTCCTCATAATGTCTGACATTTTTACCAGTACCTCCCTTTTCCCAATACCTCAACCTGAAACTGCATTAGTTAATTGGCACCAAGAGTACCTATAAAAATTTTGAGAATATTTTTCATGTCTTAAACCATGGCTCTGTAATTTACTAACTATAGTCTTTGAGCAAGGTCTTTAAAGAATTTGAGCTCCAACGTTCTTCTCCATAAAATAATATTTTGTAGAGATGTGAGATAATAGAATTAGTAAACCTAACCCAGTTCCAGACGAATTGTAATTTCAATGAGTTTTGTCTGCCTAAAGTGTGTGTTTGCTTTCAGTCATTCATACCTTATTGTGAATTAATTTTATCAGAATGCTTTCTTTTCTAATGTATATCTTTATTGAATAAATAAGAGTTTCGAGTGTGTGTGTGGGAAGCTTAATGTGCCCAGAACAGAAAGGTATCAGTAACAGTATCTATGCCTGGTGGGTAGAGGAGAGTTGCCCACAGAGATAAGGAGTTAGGCAGAATGAAGGCACAGGGCAGCAATGGGAAATTACACTAGTTTTGACCTTTGAGACTAGAAATGGAGGGCAAATACATCTCTTCTATTCTCTCCCCACTTAAAATCCTCCTGCAACCAGAATCTAATATTTGGACATCTCATAAGTATCATTCCTCAGATATATTATGAATTACACAACTTTTTTGAGCAATTTGGTAATGACCTATCATCCGAAATATTCTTTTGATAGAAAACAAAAGCATTCCTTCTTACAAATATCTGTTTCCCTAATGAAGCTTTGATGCATAACCAGTTTGTAACTGGAGGCCATAATTAAAATAGCACCTGATTAATATCGGTAATCTCCAGTGCTGATTCATATTCTCTGCCTTGCACACTAAGAGATTAATTCTGCTTTGAAAGAATGCATACCTTCTATGGATCACCTTTGAAATTAGTTTTGACTCAGATTCTCTAGAACTCATTTCTAAACCATGAAGATATTCGGTTACATTTAATGACTTCCATTTGTTTTTTGAAATTATGGACTCTGCCTTCAGAATCTGAGTGCTAGAACAAGTGGTCCAAATGCGACCACTAACATGGCTTCAGGAATATTCGAGAAAATTAAGACAGATAAATTCAGCACTCCTTATTTTTCCTAAGGCCAGAACTGAAGAAAAAAGAGTAAGCCAGTTCCATGTCTTTATAGCGGCTTTATTTCTAGGGAGAAACTTTACTCCTTACGTCGTCTGCCAACATGTTGAGAACAGGAGTTCAATCTTTCAGGACCACTCTCCATCCTCTAGATCACACAATATCATATAATGGGGTATTATATAAAATCATCAGTATCTGACAACTCATTTCAATATAGAGATGTCTTCTTTGACATTCCTCCCTGTGTAAGGCTTTCCACTTTGCTCCTTCTATGTTTCTGTCAAGAATCCATTTATATGAAGAATCTTTGACAGTGTTCATGTAATGTTGCAAATTCACTTGGTAATGGCACAAATTTCATGGAGAAACTACCAGAAAAAAAACAAGCAAAGTGCAATCATTTAGTGTCATTGCAGTTATAAGACCCAAGGAGTGTAAAGAGGAAAAACAATCATCGCGTCAAGCTCTTCAGAACACTGAGTGAGGCTTCTTGAGACTCTGCAGAGCAAGAATACAATAATGGGTCAAGGTCATGGTCAATGAAAACACTCTCTTCCCCTGGGGATGACTGAACATAACATAAATTGGACATGCTATTTTTTCAAATATTAAATGAACTTGAAGAAACTTGGGTATATTCATTGTTTCCGTAAGCACTGAAAACTATGGAAAACTGGAATATCAGAGATTAGTATAGCACTGCTGATTTTTGAAAGTATTTTGAAAAGGATAGCCCGTGGAAAATACTAAACAGAAAATGATACTGATGATATGAATTTATTTTCATTGTCCACAAGCCTATTTTAAACAGGATGCCTAATAGCTTGGCATACTGCCAATATTTGACAAAATGACATACCAAATGGCACTAATAGGAGGAAACTTCAGAATCTTATACTAGAGGAAAATAGCTCTGAAAAAAAAAATAATAATAAGGCCCTGTAAGTAAAACACAGAAACATGAGCTGTAAAATAGAAGACTCGTCAGAAAAAAAAAAAAAGTGCTGGAAAATATAGGTATAAATTTTATCTAAGCCCAAAGTAAACAGCCTCAATTCAAAAAAAACATCAGTGCAATACTTTAGAGCAGCATCAACAGGAAAAAGTCTGGTTTGGAGCACACTATTAACACTCCAATTCTTGTCTGTTGCCTCTTAGTTCTTCCTTGGTCCCCCCAAAACAGCTCTATTTGTTCATTGATTTATTTATTCCATTGCTATCTATTTATCTATCAGGCATTGTGTTAGGCACCAAGAATGTTGTTGTAAATAAGAAAAAATACATCCGTAAAAGAGACAAATAGGGAGGTGGAAGACTGATCGCCCATGCTATACTGGCGACAAATATATGATTCTAGAGCAGATCATAGGAGTACAAACACTAAGCTTGGGCTGTCAGAACTTTTTTTTAAGAAAAATCAGAAAGAATAGACCAAGCATATAAAAACACACGTGTAAAGGTCCAAAGAATATAGACAAAGGCAGAGAGAGAGAGAGAGCTGGAGAGAGACAGATGAAAGAAGTGTATAATGGCCAGAGCTCCGCATTTCATAATGGTAGCAAAAAAGACAAGAGAAACAAGCAGTGACAGCGTAGTTTGGAATACTTTAATTGTAAATATCAGAAACCAAATTCAAACCAACTTAAGCAAGAATAGAAAAAGAGGAATTATTGGAAATATGTCGGTATATCTCATGCATAAATTATACAATCATACAATGGGAAGAGAAGAAATATACAGGTCTCAAACAACTAAAAGGAGAATTAAATATAATAAAAACTATCTTTTGCCCTAATCTCTGCTTTTACTTCTGTGGCTTCATTATTCTCATGGATTTGGCCCAATCACAGAAAAGAGGAACGAATAGCTCTTGAGCTTTATATCTAGGATTCAACTTTTAGTGAATAAAATAGATTCTCTTTCTTGGTTTCAGCTTCAGAAATTTGAGGAAAGTGTGCTAATACAATCATTCCTTCTTTTCTTTAGTTCGCTCTTCTATGTGCCAGGCATTTTTTGATGTGCTGGGTACATGTGATGAACGAGGCAGCTAAATCCATGCTCTCACGGAGTTCACATTCTAGTGAACAAAAGAGGCAGTAAACAAGCAAACAAATTAATGCATGAAAAACATACTTGTGCATAGCGCTAAGTGTCAATAAGGAAATGAAACAGAAAGGTAATAAACTGGTTGTGTGAATGAGAGATGGGAAAATTGATGGATATCACCAAGAAGGTAATATTTGAAATGAGCTCCAGACAGCTCAAGATAATATCAAGGAACAGAGAGTTTTAGGGAAAGGAAGCAGCAAATGTTAAACTCCAATGGAGGAAACAGACTTGACATATTTAAGATTCAAAAAGGTCAGTAAAGTCCAGGGTAGTGAATGAAGAGAAGGGTGGTAGGAGATTGAGCTGAGACAAAATCAGGAGCCAGAAAATGTATAATCTATGAGTCTTGTAAAATCAGTGTTATTCTGAGTGAACTAGAAAACCGTTATAGGTGACAGGATGGGGAAAAAGAATAGAAGCAGAGATACCAGTTATAAAGCTCTGGCAGTGATTTTGGCAAAAGACATCAGTGACTTGGACTATAATAACAGCAGTGGAGGTGGGAAGAAGTGGGACGGATTTGGAAAATATTTTGGGAATAAGGCCAAAAGAGCTTGGTGATGGATTAGATATAGGAAAGTAAGGAAGAGAGAAAATTCCTAGAGTTGGAGCTCAAGTAAGCAACTGGATGGTTAGTGAGAACATTTACTAAGATGGAAAACTCCAGAAGAACAGGGTAGTGGTTAGAGAGTGGGCTACATGAGCCAGTGTGAAGAGACAGGAATCATTTTTGGCTATGTTGGGTTAGGTTATAATACCCATTACACATTCAAGAAAGTTATTAAAAATTCAGATAAATACACCCCTGGAAGATAACACCTGTAAGCATTCACATTTTCCTACTCTTGTTATATCTCAACTGATAGTAACTACATCAGTTGGGGTAAGGGGGGGGCAACAATTTTCAGAAGAAGAATAGGAAGATGATGGATACACATGCCAAGTACAAATGTATACACACACACAAACACACACATGCACACACGCATATGTTGTGACTCTATAACTATCTGTATCTACGTATATGTATATAAATTCAGTTGGGGCCATGGCAGGAAAATAGCTCAAAGGAGAGGCTGCACACACCAGAGTAAGGGAAGTGGGTGACTGGGTCGCGCTATATGCCCCTTCCTACAGCATTGGAGTCAGCAATTCACCCTTAACTCAGAAGCTGTCAACAGTAACGGGGAGAAGGATTCAATGAAATAAATATATATTGAACACGTACTATGAGCTCAATTTGATGCATACCCTTATCCACACAACTACAGGTAACTGAGATATTTTAAAAGTTCAGTTTTCCACTGAACTTTTACAATATCTCCTCTCATTAAAAAAAAAAAAAAAAAAAAAAAAAAAAAAAAACTTGCCAGAAAACATGGTTACCATTTCAAATCCTGAGGACTTGTCAGGAATGTCCTACACAGTCAACTCTTTCTGCCTCACCCACCAAGGACATTCATAATTTTGACAAGATGTCTCTGTCTTTCAGAACATCCCTGCAGGAGGTTGTCAACTTTTAAAAATGATGCCCTAAATAGAAGGGGGAAAGTAGTTAATGTGCTTGTTTTCATGGATTAAAGATCATGGAAAAACTCTGGACTCCTCCCCAAACATCACTGAGAACTGGTGTGACATGCAATTCATCCTGGCTCCTGTTATTTTCAAAAATATTACTCTTCCTTAGAAATCTCTTTAATGGATGCTTGCTTCCTGGACTGATTATCCTCTCCCCTGGCAATCCTTTTTGCATGTGTGTAATTTAGTTAAAGGACGTATGTTAAGTATCTACATTTGTGATTAATACATAATTGATGTTCAATTGACAATAGCAAATTAGGGAACTTGTGTAGTTAGTGTTATGTTCTTAGATTTTAAAATATGAGTTTTATAAAAGCTGATTCCCCAATTACATATTGTATCCTCGATGCTGTGTCATAAATGTCGACAATCTATCCTTTCTGCCTATTTTGTTAATCACCATCACTTTTTTCAAAGCTTTCCTGAAACAGCCCATTGGTAGTAAGCCATATATATCTATTTTGCAGACATTAATCCCCACTATCTTGTTCAATACCATACCAGAGATGGTGCTGAAATTGTCTTTTTACCTGAAAGGAGGCAGGAAAAAATTAGTTCTTTTCTTTAAAAATTTCGTAAGATGTATTTTTTTCCCTTATAGTAAGGATATGATTTCTAATCATATTTTAGAATAGAATTCTGTCATTTCCATCTACAGGAGGTTTTACCAGTATAGGAATAATAGATTACCATCATAAGAAACATGGAAAACATAAAGCAGTAAAACCTGGAGTCCAATGTACACCAGCCTCTTCTTTTTGAGGCATTTCTCCTGGCCCTACCCTTGAGAGTGAGCAAACTCATCAAAGCACCACAGGACATAGCATAGCCTGTCTTTTGACAGATGGGTGCCTGAGAAACTTGTACTTTTAAAGCTGTATTTACATTACAAAGCCATAACTTGTATTTTGACAGCCAGGTTTTGTAGCAGTTCACTTTAGTTGTCATATTAGGAGTTCATTTTTGACTCGACAGTCTGTGCCAATATTTGCTTTTGTCAAGTTTGGCTTGTCAAAGTGGAAACTATATCAAAACTCCATAACACAAGTGACAGCAATTAACCTGACTGAAAAAATAATTTCAACTTGTAATGCATTTTGCTCATATAAAGTGTATAAATAAAACATCCTTTGAAAAAATAGCTAGATAATAATGAATGAAATGGAATTTAGCAAGATTCAGACATAGAAAGGATCAACTAGGTATATATTTATTTATATTTATTTCCAAAATAACAATTCCTTGAAGAAATTAAGTGTCTAGCTGATTGAAGGATATTTTAAAGAATTTTGCTACTTGGATTTGTGCATATTTATAATAATAAACACATTTAATCTGTGTGAATTCTATACATCTATACTTATGGCAAATCTATATCAACAGTTTCCACTCCACTACAAAAATCAAACAACTGAGAAATCTATAGCCATAATTGCAGACATGTTTTAAGGAAGCAATAATAATATATTTAACTTTTCGCTTTAATACACAAGTTACTATTTACTGACCCATCTATAAATTTGTCAGTGATGTGGTTTGGTTTTCTGTCCCCACCCAAATCTCACTTTGAATTGTAGTAATCCCCACATGTCAAGAGCAGGATCACGTGCAGGAAATTGGATCATGGAGGCAGTTTCCCTCATGCTGTTCTCATGATAGTGAGTGAGTTATCACGAGATCTTATGGCTTTATATGGGGCTTCCCTCTTCGCTCAGCACTCATTGTCTCTCCTGCTGCCCTGTAAAGAGATGCCTTCCACCATGGTTGCAAGTTTCCTGAGACCTCCCAGCAATACAGAACTGTGAGTTAATTAAAGCTCTTTTCTATATAAATTACCCAATCTCAGGTATTTCTTCATAGCAGTGTGAGAAATAATATAGTCAGCCTCTGAACTATAGGAAAGCTTTTATTCTGTAGCATTTGAATTAGCTGCTTCTGCTACATGACTTCTCTTACAGGGAATGAAAATGAAATGATTTCTGGAATCATAACCATGATTTGCTTACATATAAGCAAAAACAACCAAGTTCCTTTATAATTAGGCCACTAGGTAAGACCGTATTTGAGGATCAAGACTGAAAGCTCATAGAAGGCAGGAGCCAGGTCTCTTTCCCTTATAAAATACATTTGAATGAATACTTAACAAATATATACTATGTAGACATACTGCTTTTCTTGGTTTTCTTTTCTCTAGATAGCTTTCATTCTTAGATGAGCATGAATAACAATAACTTACTAAATTTTCTTTGACCAATCATTACTGGTCTTCACCAGGAACACAAAGTGGAAAATTGACTCAAAGAATATTAATTAAATTTGGTCATTCAGCATTTATGCATCAAAAGCAGACTATCAATATGCCAAAAACAGGAATGGAATCACAAATTATAGGAGTGCAGCAATTGAGAATTGACATAACTGTGAGAGAGGCTAATTATCAGCAGAAGCAGTTAACTCAAATACTGCAGAATGACACTTTTCCTGTAATTTATAGACTGACACATTTGTGTTATGAGTCACCAAAAAATGACATGTTTATTAAAATAAAAAGTTAAGTATGTTATTAGAAGTTCCTTAAGACAACAATTTGGTAACTATGGCTTACATATTTACGTAGCTTGGATATAAAGAAAAAGGAGAGTTTATTTTATGTATTTCTGTAGGAAAAACTGTTAAAATATTTATAGTTAAGTGTAAACAAGATAAGGAACAGTCTAAAAGAAAAATGTCATTGTAGAAGTCTATTCAATTATATAGAATTCTACTCTATTTTATAGTATATATGTATTGTATTACAATCCCATTTTATATAAGTAGGTTTCAAAATATACCACAAGTTTTTCTCTCATGTCATAGAACAAATATACTCCAGTGTCTATCCCAACACACATTCTCTAGGCACTGGGTCATACTGTGTTGTAGCTGAGTGTGCTGGCTTTGAAATTATACAGTTTGGGTCCAATCCTGATTCTGCTACTTACCTTGTACAACTTTGGACAATGTCCTTAAAACTCTCTGTACTTGATTTTTTTAAATCTGTTAAGTGGGAATAATAATATTATATGCCTCACAGCATTGTTAGGGAGGTTAAATGATTAACACATTAAAGAGTTTCGAACTATTTGAACAGACATTAAGTGTTCAATGATTCCCATTGTCTTACAGAAATAAGACATTTAAGGAAGCAATAATAATATATTTAACTTTTCACTTTAATACGCAAGTTACTATTTAGTGACCCATCTATAAATTTGTCAGTGATATGGTTTGTTTTTTTGTCCCCACCCAAATCTCACTTTGAATTGTAGTAATCCCCACATGTCAAGGGCAGGATCAGGTGCAGGAAATTGGTGTCATTTTAATTGAATAAAGGAATGACTAAAAATTTTAATGTACATGTAATACCTAGAAACACAGTTTATGTCACAATCCTTTTGGTAATATTTTGGTCAGTTTTCCTAGTTTCACAGTGTAACTCTTTAATTAGACATTGTAGAATGCAATATGTGACTGGTTATTTCTGCCAATTGTTTCTAGAATCCTAAGCATAAAAGCTCCCTGCAGAAATCCATCCTTTGTTTAATAGAGATATTAGTAGAAAGGAAAAAGTCCCTGGGTCAAAACACGATTAATAATCCTTTAAGAGATACATGGGTCATACGGGTCACAAAATAATTCTGAAGTGTCCGGTTCAGAAATCAGATGGAACCCCTTAATTTTATAAATGAAGAAAAAGAATCAGGGAGATTAAATAGCTTGCCCAGAGTTCCTCAGCTGGTTAGTAGAAGGCAGTGTGTCACAGTTTATTAGGAACATTTTATCACTAACATGGTGACCTCCAGCAAATTATTCAACCTCCCTGAGTCCCCTTGTTCTCATTGGTATAATGAGTAAAACCTACGAATATGGTTGTTGGAAAGATTAGAATAATATACCGCACAGGTAACATTCAAGCAAGCTTCCATGCAGCTCCATGCCCTCTTGTGACCCCAAGAGGAAAAGAGGAGTGTCCTTTGCCAGAGAGAGAAATAAATGAGTGCACATAATCATAATTGCAGAAAAAAAATGCTGCAAGCTGTCAGTAAGGAACTGGTAGAGTTGCTCTAGTGGTGTAGAGATCACCAAAAAATGAGATCTATTTGTAGTCTTTCAGCAGATATTTATTGGTCACTTACTTCGAGGTGCTAGCTACTTTGCTAGGCACTGGCAATACAGCAGTGAAGAAAGCAAAAATTCTGCCCTATGGAGCATGTTTTTAGTGGGAGAGGAGCTAGAGATCATAAGCAAAAAAAGAATGAGATCATGTGTTAAATTGTGATATGTGCTCTGGATAAACAAGGCAAAGAAAGAAGTAAAAAGCGGCTGTGTATAGTGAGGAGGGTGTGATGAATTTTAAATGAGATGGTCAAGGATGAGTGAGGAGCAGAAAGTTTCTTGAGCAAACCACTTTAGAAGTCATTCCTTCACGATATAGGAAAAATATCTCAGGAAGATGTAAAAAGCTCTGATTTCTGATGTATTTAGAGTTTTATCTATAAAGATGTTTATCCCAGCTTTATTTTATAATAGCAAGACAATGTAGATAACATAAAACCCCAACCAAAGAGTTTGATTCTTCATAACACCATGTTAATATTTTTAGATTATGTCATGTTTAAATTAGATATGTGTACTTTCTGTCTTATTGAAGGTATTTGGAAGAGTTCTGGTTTCTGGAACTTTTTTTTTGAGATGGAGTCTTGCTCTGTCACCCAGGCTGGATTACACATGATCTCAGCTTACTGCAACCTCCACCTCCTAGGTTCAAGTAATTCTCCTGCCTCAGCCTCCAGAGTAGCTGGGATTGCAGACACCCACCACCACACCCAGCTAATGTTTATATTTTTAGTAGAGACGGGGTTTCACCATGTTGGCCAGGCTGGTCTCGAACTCCTGACCTCAAGTGATCCACCCGTCTTGGCATCCCAAAGTTCTGGGATTACAGGCATAAGCCACTGTGCCTAGCCTAGAACTTTTCAGTATAATATTTTAGTTTTAGTAACTTCAAAACAATATTTGTTTCTAGTATAAAATGTAAGAAACCAAAACATGTTTTTAAACACTCAAAGTATGTGTGAAAAAAATCACACAACCTTTTAATGTGTGATGGAAGAATAATACATGGTGCTCCATCCACAGCTTTGAAGACATATGTAACATACACTCCTGAGTTCTTAAGTACACTTTCCTCAAATTAGAAAAGAACAGAATGGTATTCCATAAAATGTTGATAGAATTTCTGTTATGAAAGTCTGATAGAAATTTTAATTGTTTAAAAAAATCTTATCTTCTTACATTTTTCTACCAGAAAGAAGTATTGTTTTGAGGTGAAAAAAAGTTATTACAATTAAAATATTAAACTAAAAAGTTCCAGAACCTTCCAAATGCCTTGGATAAGACCTAAAATGATGTATATCTAAACATGACATAATCTACAAAGAATATTAATGCAGTGTTATGAAGACTCAACAATTTAAAATTATGTTGACAGAGCAGAAGAAGGGGTGATGACATCAAGATAAATGTTATTAACAATAAATCTAGGCAGGGCACGGTTGCTCACGCCTGTAATCCCAGCACTTTGGGAGGCTGAGGTGGGTGGATTGCCTGAGGTCAGGAGTTGAAGACCAGTCTGGCCAACATGGTGAAAGTGTCTACTAAAAACACAAAAGAATTAGCCAGGCATGGTGGCAGGAGCCTGTAACCCCAGCTACTCGAGAGACTGAGGTATGGGAATTGCTTGAACCAGGGAGGTGGAGGTTGCAGTGAGTCAAGATCGCACCACTGCACTCCAGCCTGGGCGACAGAGCGAGACTCCATCTCAACAAATAAATAAAAACATACATACATCTAAAACCCATATGGATTTTTTAGAAATTCAATTAAAGAATTACAAAGCTACAGATTCCATCTTGATAAGCACATGCAAAGAAAACCTGAGGGTATTAATGACCACAAGCTCAATGTGAGTTTCTAGTGTGATGCAGTTACCTGGGAGCTAATAAACACTTAACATTCATTACTAAGATTCTGCTGCCAGCACAGCAGACATAATTGTCCATGATCTATATTGGCCAGATAAAATGAGGTCCCCAAAAAAGGCAAACACAATGCGTGTTGCTTTTCTCCTTCACAGCACTAGTCACAATAGCAAATCATTAGTTTATGCAACAGTTTGCTTAACACCTTTTCCCTCTGCTGGTCTGGAAGTTCCCTGAGGGCAGGGACTGTGCCTTTATTGTTTACTATTTTATCTTTAGTGTCTAGGATGGGCACTACCAAATGTATTGCAATTTGTTGTTTTGAGTATTGTTCGGTTCCAGTAGCCTCATTTATTTATTCTATTTAACAACACTTACGTGGTATCTATATGTGCCAAGCATGAGTCTAAGTCCTTTAGATATTGACTCATTACTTTTCACTACTACTGTGTGAGGGAGGTAGAAGAGATCACTGTGATACAGAGAGATTGAAAACTGTATGCAAGCCAATCAGTGGTAGAAGTAAAAATCTGAACCTAGGCACTCCGCACTCTGCTCATACTACAAAACAAAACTTTAAAAACTAGACTGCACCTATATGAGGCTAACCAGAAAAAAAAAAAAAAAGTCTGAGAAATATCATATTTGAAATGTTTGAAAGAAATGGACCTGTTTGGCTAAAAGCAAACCAAAAACAGAGATAATATGGTCACCTGACTTCAAATTTAGGAGAGCTTCCGCATAAAACACAAATGACTAAAATTAATGAAGTCCTCTGCTTTTAGTCTGAACCTGCATCCTGATTGCTGAGTCAGTCCCAGTTTGTACCTACTGTTGAAACACCATTGTCAATAGCATCCTCTTTCATTCATAAAAATGTTCTAATTGGATAATCGATTATTATATGGTCACCAAATTTATGGCTTAAAAGATTACACATTATTAGCCCATTTGAGCATCACAAAAGTCCTGTGTAGTTGATATTAATATTATACTATCCTCCATTTTTTAGCCTGAAAAAATATAGACTTGTCTCCAAAACTCTTTCACCAGTAAGTGGCAGAGCTGTGGCTTGAATCCTGATACTCTGGTTCAAACTATTCTCTGTCTTCTCTGCTGGGTAATTTGACCAGTTCTGCCTTGCTGCAGAGTGCCGAGCTAGGATAACTGGTTGGAAATTCTGGAGAGAAACATTTATCCGCACATGAAGCACCATATGTAATGCCTTTATACATTTAAAAAATTGACTTTAATGAGTGCGCTTGCCTGGCCAAAAATGCCCTGACAATTTTCTGGATGGACATGTGACAAGGGTTTTACCCAGAGATTTCTTGCACCAGTAGTGACTTGCATCACTACCTCTGAGCTTGAGAATGTAGAACATACATTGCTAATGGTAAATGAACTATTAGAGTGTCATGAAATGATTTTTAGAACTCCATGGATGCAGCATTCAAAATCACTGACCTTCCTAATGAGACTTTTCAATTCCCTTTTCAATTTTAGTTTCATTTCTTCCATTACTGCCTGAGGGAAAGCCTCAGATTGGTGCTATAATACTTTTTAAACATGCTAACCCACCTTTCAACCAAGAGCAACAGATTCTAGAATGCAGGGGGCAATAATATCCAGTTAACCAGATCAGATACTGTTGTTCTACTTTCACTGAAGTTATTCTAATTTTGGTTTTCCACTTGTAGCAATGACAAAAATTTCTGTATATAAGTCAACTTAGATAAAAATGTTTCATATCTTATATGGGAAAATGTAGAAAGCAAAAAATGTCCCACACCCCCAGGTGTCCACATCCTTACCCCCCAGATCCTGTGAATGATATTTTACATGACAAAAAGAATCTCGCAGATGGAATGAAGATTAAGAACCTTTGACATGGGAAAATTATTTTGGATTCCCTAAATGTGCCTATTAGGATCACATGAGTTCTGAAAAGTGGAAAACTATTCTCAGCTGTGGTTGGAAAAATATGTCAGAAGAGAAGAATCAACAAGATGCAATGTTTCTGGCTCTGAAGATAAAGGGGACCACCAGCCAAAGAATGTGGGTGGCCTCCAGAAGATAAAAAAGGCCAAGAAACCTACTCTTTCCTACGGCCTCTGGAGAGGAATGCAGCCCTGACAACACTGTGCTTCTAGCCCATGACTTATAGAATTACAGGACAATAAATCCATGTTGCTTAAGCTACCAAGTTTATGGCAATTTGTTGTGGCCGCAGTAGGAAACTAATAAAGAAGGATAACGGCACTACCCAGTATATCCATGTAACAAACTGCACTTACAACTCCTAAATTTATACAGATGAAAAAAGAAGGGCATAGGGATAGGCAAAGTTGTGAGGGTGGTGTTTAAATGATGGAAGTTTGGAAAATAATTATTCTAGATGATTTGTAATGTCCCTTCAAATTTAGAGACACTGTGGTAATGTTCCATCACCTGTCAGACTTCTGTTCTGTTTCTTGTGCTTCCACAGATGTTCCAAAAAGTCATTTTAAAGCAGTGAGATTTACCCAGAGGAAACTTGAGCTTGTTTGAAAGAGTAGATTGTTTTTCATGGATGCAGTGTTGGAGATGTATATGTGGCAGTCTTACTTTTTTATGTAGATTCTCTTATGTTAGATTTATCTATTTGTCCCAAATTAGTGAGTTTTATTATCCACACATCACAATATTTGTTAAAAGTGCAAAAATATGCTCCTGGATTCTGGAGATTCTCAATTTCTAGGTTAATCTAGGAAAATTCTACTTTGTTTGAAAAGCAATCAAGCAAAGTGTACCAATGAAACAGAAGTTGGATTTGATGGTATTTGGTTTGTCAGTGTTACACTGTAGGAGAAAAAACCAGGTTTAACCAAGTCTACTTTCTCCACATTGTTTTGTTCTGCCATTTTGAAAATTCACAGCCTACAAACTCATGCTGATTATATTAATACCTGAGGACACCTGAGTCTATGTAAGAAGTAACCATTCACCATTCATCACTTTCTGCTTTGATTTCATTACCCATGTTGAGAAATGTGAAGAGAAAGGTTAATCAGTGAGAGAAAAATGTATACTCTCTACATTGTGTGATTATACCTTACACATGTAATCTGTAGACCAACAAAGCAGAACATACAAATAGCCAGTGAATATATAATCAAATTCACTAAAGAGAGCCTGTCATCTCATAATGTTAGTCAAATGCTATTTGACCAATTTGTCTCCGGCAGCTAATGGGGCAAATTGATGTCAGCTGATCTTGAATCTAAAGAGAGGCCTATTCTACAACTAGAGGATTAAAATATTTTTTCATCATTCTTACATTTAATTCATTTATCTTGAACAAAAGTATTTTAATGCTAATGCCACTGAAATAATACCCGAAAGCAGATTTGAAAATGGCAAGCTATAATTTATTGTGACTCTGGAGGGGTGGAATGGCTACCAGATCTCCAGAAGTGCCCGCTAACAAATGGTCAGAAAAGTGTTGACTCGGATACCACGCTGATTCATTGTGTTCAGAGCACTAAAGTGCCATATCTCACTCACATGCCACAGATCTTTTCCCCTGGAGAAAAAAAAGAAAAAACTTAAGTCAATCAATTTTCCCCTCAAGTTTTAAGAAGAAAATGTCAGACTCCTTTAGTCAAGAGTGACTGGACTGTGTATTATCTTTGATCCATATTATTAGGAAATATATATTCTGGCTCTCTAACAACTGAACTATCCACATGATACAAGGCTAATTTTCAATTAACGGACTTTCACCACTGAGAAGAATATAAAATATCCTTTTCTTTTTAATATATGTTATTCCTGTCATAAGTAGTAATTCCTTTGAAGGCACTTGGCATTTGTTTTACAGCAGAGCCAATATTACCAGAATCCTAGGTTCTAGCAAATCATTAATTAGTTAATAATTAATGTAGGATTTATAGCAGTAATCTTACAGATTAATTACTTCTGAATTCTTTTTAATAAGTTGAACTTTATAAAATGTGTTTTTATGTCCATTGCCTCTTTCTAACATATCCCCCATTTCAGAGAGAACTAAGAGACACCTAATAAAATTACCTAACACGTGCATCTTCACCTGGTTTATGCTGCATTATAATATTAGATTTTCATTCCCAGGAAACAAGAGCTTCCTGTTGAAATGTATATGATAGGGATCATGTTTCTCGTTTCACTGGATATCCTCAGTGGATAGTGTTAAAGAAGCTATACACATACAGTTGTATAGGTCTACTTTAAAAACACCTGAGAAAGCTGTTAATTTTATATTTAAAGAAAGAAAATGAGTTGACTTAAAAGTGAGCAGGTAAACATCTTCTCAAGGCTGCTGCTTTTGGTTCAAGGACTGAAATTCAGTTTGCCTAAACAGCCTCCTCTTCTCTGTATCTGTAAAACATCCTTAGTTCCAGGAGTTGTGCTGTATTTGTTGGTTTGAGGAAAATCTGATCCAATTGTATTTGTGTCTTTAAACATGAAATTGAAAAATATCTTAACAGTTGAGGTACTCGCTATAGTCAGAGGACACTTATATTAACTTCTAATTACTTTATGGTTCATACATTTGCCTGGATGATCAAGTTTTTTGATGAGAATACACAAATACTTAAACACATATATATAATTTGATTTTTCTGTTACTTCAGTTTGAAGTACTAGAAGCCTTTTCCAGAAAAAAAAATTCTCAAAGATGGTTCTTAGTAATATATTTGATAGAAGCACTAGATAACTCCAATAAGCCTTAGAGATACGTACTTATTTATGGATTTTTTAGTAGAAATCAATAGTTCCGTTTTCGGTGAGGATAAGATAATAGATGCATGCTATGTTTACAAACTATTAAAACTTTTCTAAAAAGGAAATAAACAAACTCACAGCTGCTTCCAAGACAGTATATAATTAGATGTTAATATTTAACTTAGTTTGCCCACCAACATCGATTTGCTATTGCTGTTGTTATGACTGCTTCCAAGTGGTTGTCTGCTTTAAAGAAATATGCAATTAAATTAGTTCGGGAATGATCTATGCCTAAAGTATATTTGTACTTTTATTTTTATTTTGAAATGCCCTGAAGTGAATCATTTCATTTGGCCCCTGAAAGCCATAGCATGGCTTCTCCTGGCCACCTGCCTCATTTCTCAAAATATCAGTCAACAGTGAAAACAATGTGATGATCGAACTCCTCCAATAGAGATGTTTCCTGCACAAATATTCTCCTACACAGATTGCCAAACTGAAACTTGGCACATTTTTATGGAAAACAGTGCATTTCTGGCCTTCTTCGTGATGTCTTCTCCAGTTTTAATATAGAGAATGCCTTCTACCAGAAATATTATCCTATGAAGCAAAAAGGACAGGCTTTATCATTGGAGTAATTTAACATTATGCTTCTTACACAGATTTTTGACAGATCTTTACTCAGACTTAAGGTGAACATTCCAAAACTCAGTATTCTTTCACGTCTTTCACACGTCTATGGGTTGTTCCATAATTCTTCACACTGCATTCTTTTCGAGTCCCAAATATCTTAACCCAGCTCAATTTAGAACTCATGAGCAATTTACCTTTGGATCTGCTCTCTGTTCCTGTGCACCTCTTAAGACTGGATATATTCCTGGAATATAAATTTCTGAGCCTCAGTGTGCCCTGATGCTGTTCCTTTCTAGAGGAGAGAAAATATTACTATGACGAAGCTAAAACTACAGGAGTTATATGATAATGAGGGAATGTGTTCTCTTGCTGGGTCCAAAGGGAGCGTAGGTTTAAGGGCAAGAACTTCCCAGCACCATCCCACTCTCCCATCTCTCTCCATCCAGGAGATTTAACGGTCTCTGTTTTAAATTGGTAAGAACCAAAACTCAGTCACTCCAGCAGAAGTTTAAGGGAACTCTTTTTCATTGACCAAGGGACTTGAAGAAGGAAGAAATTCCTCCCAGGTTAGAAGTCCCTGTCTCCCTCATCCCCAGCAGATATTCCCCCTCTGGGATCCCCTTCCACCCTCATAGAAGCTGCTTTTCTTCTCCTAAACTAACTCTCTCTCTCTCTCTCTCTCTCTCTCTCTCTCTCTCTCTCTCTCTTCCATTCCACTCAGTGTGGAAGCTAGCTTTCCTTTCCTCTCCTGGATTTCATCTTTCTGGATTCTCTCACTCAGTGTGAGGAGATTTCCTTCTCCGGTTTTCCCACTCTGGGAACCCTTCTCACTCAGTATGACAGCAGCTTTTTTCTGAAGTTACTTATTGTTCCTTTAATAACAGGAAAATAATTTACACAGTTATTAAGAATTTTCAAATGCTGAAGTGTTCATAGTATGTAGCAGAAGTTGGCAAACTTTTCTCCGTAGAGGGCTAGATGATAAATATTTTCTAGTTTGTGGACTTTATAGGCTCTGTTACAGTTTCTCAACTCTTTGGTGCCAGCACAGCCACAGACAACATGTACATAAATGAGTGTGGCTGTTTTCCAATTAAAACTTTATTTGCAAAATCCCAGCACTGGGAAGAAAGTCCCTAGCCAACCCTGGAAGTTCCTCTAACACAGTCCCTCCTTTGCAAGACACCTAACCAACCAAAGATTTGTATTTGAATTATGTTACCAAAACATAGCTCCTACACACCAATCAGGAAAAGGCCAATAGGCCAGGTGTGGTGGCTAATGCCTGTAATCTCAGAATTTTGAAAAGCCAAAATGAGCAGCTAGCTTGAGACCAGGAGTTCAAGACCAGCCTGGGCTACATGGCAAAACCCTGGTCTCTACAAAAAAACATGGTATGATGGTCAAAATTTGCCTTTGACCACCATAACATTGAAACCATTTTCCAAAATTATAGCAGCAAGAAAATTATGGCATGGGAGAAATCTGATCTAGTCAACCCCTATCTTGCCCCCTAGCCTTCAAACTGTCCTTAATTATTCTTTGGTTTAAACAAGCTAACTTTGGGAGACATTTAGCTTACAGTTTAAATAATAACAGCCCCTCCCCAAAAGTCTTTTGTAAAGCGTTTGTAAAGCTTATGAGCCACCACCAGGTTGGGAGGATAAAGGAGACTGAATTCTGCTGTGATCACCAGCATTATTCCCCTAGGTCACAAGTCACGCAGCTTCCACAATTACTGCTGCAGATAATGCCACTATTGAAGAGCTAAGATTGACCTTTTGAGATCTCTTTTCAGGGTTTCTGTATGTCTGACTACTCATGGCTCCACCTGGACCTGCCAACTGCGCCCGTGGCCCCACTAAGAACAACTCAGCAGGACAGGACAGCTTCAGTGTCCTATGATTTCATATCCAACCCAACCAATCAGCATTCCCCATGCCCTAGCCCCTGCCCACCAAAGTATCTTTGAAAAACTCCTAACCACTGAGCCTTCGATGAGATTGATTTGAGTAATAATTCCATCTTTCCCATGGCATGGCTTGCCTCGCGTCAATTAAACTCTCTCATTATGGCAATGCTGAGGTGTCTGAGACTTCGTTTTGCTTGTGCAGTAGACAGAAGGAATCCATTGGGCAGTTATACTACATATCCTTGCAAGTTGGCAAATATGGAAAAATTCTGATATTTCATGGAGGTGGAATACATTTTTTTAAAAATTATGTTACGTTGTAAAAATTTTATTACACTGTAAATATTTTAGTTTGAAGAAAGTATATTACTATGCTAAAAGAATGCTATTTATAAAAATAGGACTTCCCAATGATGCAACTCCAACCATTTTAATCAATAATAACATTAATAATCATGAAAATAAGTGATTTTCAACTTTCCCTTATTTCATAAGTATTCACTTTTTGTCGTCAATATTCCTAAGGAGAATTCTTTAAAAGAACTCAGTACGACCATTAAGAGAAAACCAAATTCAGTTATTATTTGTTCATGAAGAGAAGCCATTATGCTGTTTATGTAGTTATAATATCTTAATCATCATTATGGCATTTAGAATTCTCTGCAGGAATGTACAAGGCAACAAGGAAGAGATTTTTGTGCATAGTGAATTATAAATAAATGTATTCAATAATGGAGAAAGCAAAAGAAGAAAATTGCCTAGATTCCCTTAGTTTGTGATAACATTTGCTTTCCCTATTCCAAAAGCTACTTCACCGAATTCATGAGCTCTCTTAAAAACAACTTAAGATGTAAATTCTCTCCTGTTTACATAAGATCTTTATGGAGATAAACAGACTTTGTTCACAGGGCTCTGAGTCTTAAAGTATGGAAATGAGCTGGCCCACCAAAGATATTTTAGATGATCAGCAGATCCCTGCAACAAGGGTGGGGGCAGGGAATCAGACAATAACAATTGCTGGAACTGATCGCCAAATTGAGAATGAATCAGATTTGCTTCCATGAACACCATTGTTCTTCTCCCTGTAGAGCCTAAGCATGTGTTTCATTCTTAGACAATTTTTTTTTTAGGTTAGCCATCAACAGATCCATGTCTTAGAAACATGGTTGAATTCTTGATCCAAAAAATATATTTCATCGTCCTAAATTCTAGCCTCAAAACCCAATTAATAAAGCACCAGTGGTCTGAGAAATAATAGTGCAAAGGCAGGGAGGGAGTACAGGCTGATTAGACCTCAAGCTCCTGAAGTCTTTGTGTGTGCCCTTTCAGAGTTGTATATGCCAGTTTGATTTTGACCATTCTCCCTGTTTCATGTGACTAGGTAAACACTTACAGGGTGAAGGTAGTAACATAGCCAAACAAGTGAGGGTGTAGGTTTATCTACAAATCTGAAAGGAGTCAAGAGTTTAAATATTAAATGTACCTGTGAATCTCTTGCTTTCTACACATCAAAAGAAAAGCACTTCTCTAACTCTTTAGTTACCTGAGCCTAGTTTCCTATTTGTTTGTTTGTTTTGAGAGTGGAGTAAATGTGACATGCTTTTGATATATATGCCATTGTACTAGTACTAAATTGAAATTATTATGGTGATGACTTACATGTAGATGCTATTTCATGTTGTTGTTATTTTTTATCATATGGTTTTTATTTAAAAAAAAAAAAAAAACCATTGGATTGATTCTGGCTGGGCACAGTGGCTCACGCCTGTAATCTCAGCACTTAGGGAGGCCAAAGTGGGTGGATCACCTCAGGTAAGGAGTTCAAGACCAGCCTGGCCAACATGGCAAAACCCTGTCTCTAATAAAAATACAGTAATTAGCTGGGTGTTGTGGTCCTTGCCTGTAATTCCAGCTACTCAGAAGGCTGAGACAGGAAAATTGCTTGAACCCAGGAGGCAGAGGTTGTAGTGAGCCATGATTGCACCATTGCATTCCAGACTAGGTGATGGAGCAAGATTCTGTCTCAAAAAAAAAAAAAAAAAAAAATTCTCTTTCCTATGTAAAGTGTTGCTAAGTGAAATTTAAAGTACATTATTACTTTTACTGGCCTGTTGTTATATGTAAATTTTTGGTGCCACAAAAGAAGTAGCACTCATGTATAAATTTTGTCAGCAAGGCAATTTATTTCAATAGAAAGGTGCATCTCACAGATGGAACAATGGTGAGCACACATCTGGACAAGGGAAGGGAAGGGGTTCTTATTCCTGACACAGGTAGCCCCTACCAATGTGTTGTTCCCCTATTGGCTAGGGTTAGACCTCACGGTCTAAGCTAATTCCAATTGGCTATTTTAAAGAGAGCTGGGGTATGAGCTGGAGTGGTGCAGTGGGTAGTTTGCCTGGAAGGACGGTTATGGGACTGGTCAGAGCAAGTGACCAGGGTGACTCATATCAAAGCAGGTGACCAGGGCAGGTGACTGGAGAAGGTGATTGGAGCAGGTTACCAGGGTGAGTCAGGACAGAGCAGGGGACTGGGTAAACAGATGTGAACTACTGATTAGAACTGGTGGAAAAGGTTGTTTACTGAAACTACAAGAAAGTTAAACTTTAAAATGGAGAATTAAAGAATAAGAGAGCTGAACATACTGACATACTGATTCTTTGAGGAGAAACTTGGAGTTCACTATAGCTAACAGTGTAAAAGATGAACTACATAAAAATGTAGGCAGACCTGGAAAAAATGGCAGATAGGAAGCAGGACTAACTTGCAGCTCCCACTTGGACAGACAAAGCAGCATGTGGAGATCCACACTGCAGCTCCAAGAACTACCACAGGAACATACCAGAAAAGCTGAAAGAATCCACAAACACTTTGAAGGAGGTGGATTGCTGCTGTAGATGGTATGGGATAGCTGAGGAACTGTGAGTCTGCTTGCTTTCTCAGCTCAGAGGCTTGTAGCAGGTGCTGGTATCCACAGCTGAGAGACCTGAAGACAGATCACATCACAGGACTCTTTGCAGGCACTCCCAGGTACCAGCTCAGAATGCAGTAACTCTGCTGGGTGGCTAGATCCAGAAGAGGAATAACAATCAATGCAGTTCGGCTCTCAGGAACCCGCATTCCTAGGCAAGAGGGAGAGCACCACATCAAGGGAGCAACTGGAGGGACAAAAGAATCTGCACAGCAATCCTTGAATTCCAGATCTTCCCTCTGACGTATTCTACCAAAATAAAAAGGAATCAGAAAAACAATTCTGAAAATGTGACAAAACAAGATTTTTAACACCCCCAAATGATCACACTAGCTCACCATCAATGGATCCAAACCAAGAAGCAATATATGAATTGCCCAAAAATGAATTCAGAAGGTTGGTTATTAAGCTAATCAAGGAGATACCAGAGCAGCGAAAGATGAAGTCCAATCTAAAGAAATCAAAAAAGTGATACAGGATAGAAATGGAAAAAATCTCCAGTGAAACAGATAGCATAGATAAAAAGCAATCACGATGAGTTCACGTCCTTTGTAGGGACATGGATGAACCTGGAAACCATCATTCTCAGCAAACTGACACAAGAGCAGAACATCAAACACCGTATATTCTCACTCATAGGCGGGTGTTAAACAATGAGAACACATGGACACAGGGAGGGGAGCACTACACACTGGGGTCTGTTGGGGGGAAATGGGGGAGGGGCGGGGGGGTGGGGAGGTGGGAAGAGATAGCATGGGGAGAAATGACAGATACAGGTGAGGGGACGGAAGGCAGCAAACCACACCGCCATGTGTGTACCTATGCAACAATCTTGCATGTTCATCACATGTACCCCAAAACCTAAAATGCAATTAAAAAAAAAAAAGCAATCGCAACTTCTGCAAATCAAGAACACACTTGGAGAAATGCAAATGCACTAAAAATTCTTAGCAATAGAATTGAACAGGTAGAAGAAAGAACTTCAGAGCTTGTAGACAAGGCTTTTGAATTAAACCGATCTGACAAAGAAGAAGAAAAAGGATTTTAAAAAATGAGCATAGCCCACAAGAAGTTTGGGATTATGTTAAACAACCAAGTGTAAGAATAATTGGTGTTCCCAAGGAAGAAGAAAAATCTAAAAGTTTGGAACACCTATATGAGGGAATAATCAAGGAAAATGTCACCAAGCTTGCTAGAGATCTAGACATCCAAATATGAGAAGCTCAAAGAACACCTGGGGAATTCACTGCAAAAAGATCATCACCTAGGCACACAGTCATCAGGTTATCTAAAGTCAAGATGAAGGGAAGAATATTAAGAGCTGTGAGGCAAAAGCATCAGATAATTTATAAAGGAAAACCTATCAGATTAACAGCAGATTTCTCAATAGAAATCCTACAAGCTAGAAAGAAGTGGGGTCCAATCTTTGACCTGTTTAAACAAAACAACACAAGATATTCAGACAACAAATATCACAATAAATAAAATAGTACCTCACATCACAATACTAACAATGAATATAAATGGCCTAAATGTTCCACTTAAAAGTTACAGAATTGCAGAATGTATAGGGATTCACTAACCAATTATCTGCCATCTGCAAGAGACTAACCTGACATATAAGGACTCACATAAACTTAAGATAAAGGGGTTAAAAGAGATTTTCCATGCAAACAGACATCAAAAGCAAGCAGGAGTAGCTATTATGTCAGACAAAGCAAACTTTAAAGCAGCAGCACTTAAAAAAGACAAAGAGGGATATTATATAATGATAAAAGGACTAGTCAAACAGGAAAGTATCACAATCCTAAATATATATGCACCAAACACAGAAGTTCCCAAATTTTATAAAGCAATTACTACTAGAACTAAGAAATGAGATAGATGGCAACACAATAATAGTGGGAGACTTCAGTACTCCACTGACAACACTAGGCAGGTCATCAAGACAGAAAGTCAACAAACAATGGACTTAAACTATACCCTAGAACGAATGGATGTAACACATACCTGTAGAACATTCAACCCAACAACTGAACAACTGCAGAATATACATTCTATTCATCAGCACATGGAACATTCTCCAAGATAGACCATATGACAGGCCACAAAACAAGCCTCAACAAATTTAAGAAAATCAAAATTGTAGCAAGTACTCTCTCAGATCACAGTGGAATAAAATTGGAAATCAACTTTAAAAAACCTCAAAACCATGCAAATGTATGGAAATTAAATAACATGCTCCAGAATGACCATTGGTTCAACAATGAAATTTGGATGGAAATTTAAAAATTCTTTGAACTGAACAATAATAGTGACACAACCTATCAACACCCCTGGGATCCAGCAAAGGCAGTGCTAAGAAGGAAGTTTATAGGACTAAATGCCTACATCAAAAAGTCTAAAAGAGTACAAATAGACAATCTAATGTCACACCTCAAGGAACTAGGGAAACAAAAACAAACTAAACCCAAACCCAGCAGAAGAAAAGAAATAACCAAGATCAGAGTGGAACTAAATGAAATTGAACCAAAAAAACAAAAACTGCAAAATATAAATGAAACGAAAAGCTGGTTCTTTGAAAAGATAAATAAAATTGAAAGACCATTAGCAAGATTAATCAAGAAAAGAAGAGAGAAGATCCAAATAAACTCACTTAGAAATGAAATGGGAGATATTACAACCCATAACAGAAACACAAAGATCACTCAGGGCTACTATGAACACCTTTACACGCATAAACTAGAAAACCCAGATGAGATGGATAAATTTCTGGAAGTATACAACTCTCCTAGATTAAACCAGAAAGAATTAGAAGCACTGTACAGACCAATAAGAAGCAGTGGTGAAATTGAAATGGTAATTTAAAAATTACCAACAGAGAAAAGTCCAGGACCAGACAGATTCATAGCTGAATTCTGCCAGACATTCAAAGAATTGGTCCCAATCCTACTGACATTATTCCAAAAGATAGAGAAAGAGGGAATCCTCTCTATGTTATTCTATGAAGCCCTAATACCCAAACCAGAAAAAAAAAGAAAAGAAACAAAGAAAACTACAGACTAGATGCAAAAATCCTCAACAAAATATTAGCTAACCAAAAGAAACAGCATATCAAAAAGATAATCCACGATGATCAAGTGGGTTTTATAACAGGGATTCAGAAATGCTTTCACATATGCAAGTCAATAAATGTGATACACCACATAAAGAGAATTAAAAACAAAAATCACATGGTCATCTCAGTAGGCACAGGAAAAGCATTTGACAAAATCCAGCATTCCTTTATGATTAAAACCCTCAGCAAAATCAGCACAGAAGGTACATATCTTAAGGTAATAAAAGCCATCTATGACAAACCCACAGCCAACATTACACTGAATGTGGAAAAGTTGACCGTATTCTCCCTAAGAACTGGAACAAGACAAGGATGCCCACTTTCACCACTTCTATTCAGTATACTACTGGAAGTCCTAGCCAGACCCATCAGACAACAGAAAGAAATAAAGGAAATCCAAATCAGTAAAGAGGAAGTCAAATGGCTGCTGTTTGCTGATGACATGATTGTACACCTAGAAAATCCTAAAAGCTTCTAGAACTGGTAAATGAATTCAGCAAAGTAGGATACAAAATTAAGGTAAACAGATTAGTAGCTCTGCTATACACCAACAGTGACCAAAAGCTGAGGATCAAATCAAGAACTCAACCTCTTTTACAATAGCTGGAAAAAAAAAAAACCTGGGAATATACCTAACCAAGGAAGTGAAAGATTTCTACAAAGAAAACTACAGAAAACTGCTGAAAGAAATCATGGACGACACAAATGGAAACACATCTTATGTTCCTGGAAGGGTAGAATCAATATTGTGGAAATGACCATACTGCCAAAAGCAATATACAAATTCAATGCAATTCCCATCAGTATACCATCATCATTCTTTGCAGAACTAGAAAAGCAATCCTAAAATTTATACAGAATGAAAAAAAAGAACCTGTATAGGTAAAGCAAGAATGAACAAAAGCAAAACAAAGCAAAAATAATAAATCTGGAGGCATCACATTAGCTGACTTCAAACAATACTATAAGGCCATAGTCACCCAAACAGCATGGTACTGGTATAAAAATAGGTATATAGACCAATGGAACAGAATAGAGAACCCAGAAATAAAGCCAAATACTTATAGTCAACTGATCTTGGAAAAGCCAAACAAAAATATAAAGTGGGGAAAGGACACCCTATTCAACAAATGATGCTGGGATCATTGGCAAGCCACATGTAGAAGAATGAAACTGGATCCTCTTCCCTCACCATATACTAATGTCAACTCGAAATGGATCAAAACATAAACCTAAGACCTGAAACAATAACAATGCTAGAAGATAACATTGGAAAAACCCTTTGCCTTAGGCAAAGACTTTGTAACCAAGAACCCAAAAGAAAATGCAACAAAAACAAAGATAAATATATAGGACTTAATTAAACTGTAACTCTTCTGCACAGCAAAAGAAATAATCAGCAGAATAATCAGACAACCCACAGAATGGGATAAAATCTTTGCAATCTATATTTCTAACAAAAAAACTGATACCCAGAATCTACAAGGAACTCAAACAAACCAGCAAGAAAAAAAAAAATCCCATCTAAAAGTGGGCTAAGGACATGAATAGACAATCTTCAAAAGAAAATAGACAAATGACCAACAAATGAAAAAATGCTTAACATCACTAATTATCAGGGAAATGCAAATCAATCAACAATGCAATACCACCTTACTCCTTCAAGAATGGCCAAATTCTAAAAATAATAGATGTTGAACTAGCCGTAATGGCGCATGCCTGTAATCCCAGCACTTTGGGAGGCTGAGATGGGTGGATCACTTAAGGTCAGAAGTTAAAGACCAGCCTGGCCAACATGGTAAAACCCCTTCTCTACTAAAAATATAAAAATTAGCTGGGTGTTGGCAGCACATGCCTGCAGTCCCAGCTACTCAGGAGGCTGAGGCTGGAGAATCACTTGAACCTGGGAGGCAAAGGTTATAGTGAGCCGAGATCACACTACTGCACTCCAACCTGAGTGACAGAGTGAAAATCCATCTCAACAACAACAATAAAAATAATAATAGATGTTGGCACGGATGTGGTCAAAATGGAACACTTTTACACTGTTGCTGGGAAAGTAAACTAGTACAACAACCATATTAATCAGTGTTCTCTAGAGGGACAGAATTAATAGGTTTTATATGTATGTGTGTGTATATATATACACACACATATATATGAGAGTTTATTCAGGAGTATTAACTCACACAATCACAAGGTCCCACAATAGGCCGTCTGCAAGCTGAGAAGTAAGGAAGCCAGTCCGAGTATCAAAGCTGAAGAACTTAAAGTCTGATGATCAGGGACAGGAAGCATCCAGCACAGGAGATAGATGTAGTTTAGTCTTCTCATGTTCTTCTATCTGCTTTTTATTCTGGTCATGCTGACAGCTGATTAGATTGTGCCCACATAGAATAAGGGTGGGTCTGCCTTTCCCAGCCCACTGACTCAAATGTTAATCTCTCTTCTTTGGCAACACCCTCACAGACACTCCCAGGATCAATACTTTGCATTCTTCCATACAATAAAGTTGACACTCAATATTAATCATCATAACTACTATGGAAAACCGTGTGGAGATTCCTTAAAGAATTGAAAGTACATCTACCATTTGATCTACCAGCCCCATTTCTGGATATCAACCCAGAGGAAAAAAAGTCATTATATGAAAAAGACACTTGCACACTCATGTTTACAGCGGCACAACTCACAATTGTAAAAATATGGAACCAGCCCAAATGCCCATCAATAAAACAGTGGATAAAGAAAATGTGATATATATATATAGATATAGATATAGATATAGATATGTGTGTGTGTGTGTGTGTGTATATATATATATATATATATATATATATATATATATATATGTATATATACCATGGAACACTATTCAGCCATAAAAAGGAATGAAATAATGGCATTCACAGCAACTGGAATGGAATTGGAGTTGCTTCATTATTATAAGTGAAGCAGCTCAGGAATGGAAAATCAAACATTGCATAATCTCACTCATAAGTTGGAGTTAATCGTGAGGAAATCAAACATTTTCCATCAAACAATGGAAAATCAAACATTGTATATTCTCACTCATAAGTTGGAGTTAATCATGAGTTAATCACAAATGTATAAGAATGAAACAATGGGCTGGGCATGGTGGCTCATGCCTGTAATCCCAGCACTTTGGGAGGCCTAGGCAGGCAGATCATCTAAGGTCAGGAGTTTGAGACTAGTCTGGCCAACGTGGGGAAATCCGACTCTACAAAAAATACAGAAATTAGCCAGGCATGGTGATGGTTGCCTGTAATCCCAGCTACTCAGGAGACTGAGACGGAAGAATCATTTGAACCTGGGAGGCGGAGATTGCAGTGAGCTGAGATTGTGCCATTGCACTCCAACTTGGGCAACAAAAACAAGACTCCATCTCAAAATAAATAAATAAATAAAAAGGTTCAGCGGACTTTGTGGACTTGGGTAAATGGGTGGGAGGGAGATTAGGCATAAAAGACTACACAATATGGACAGTGTATACTGCTCAGGTGATAGATGCACCAAAAATCTCAGAAATCACTACTAAGGAACTTATTAATGTAACCAAACGCCACCTGTTCTCCCAAAATCTATTTTTTAAAAACTTAAAAATATAGAAACTCCTATGCAAATGCAGATTCGAGACAAAGCCCTTACCCTCATCTCCTCACCAGATTAGGACCCTAATTTCATTCAGGAGCCTGTGTACCTACATAGCTCAAAGCATGTCATATGTTAAAGACCCCTTTTTCTATACAACACAGTTATTTTCAGTAATAATCACTGAAGTAGCAGAAACACATTTCTCATATGGACAAAAATTCATACTTACCAAACTAAAATAATATACTCTACACTGTTTTAAATTTTAAACATGAATGGTCACATAGCATAACAGAATTGCAGTAACTCCAGTTGTTTTTTTCTTTGTAATCTCTGTGCTAAAATGTTTATTTCAAATCTACTGTTTAAATGCAGAAATCTATAACATACCACCAGGATTGGAGATAGAAATTTCTCTTGACACAGGCTTAGATGATTCTGAACTAAATGCATGTAGCTGGGTCCACATGTACAGGGGATGGGATCAACAGTCGAGTGAATCCGTTTCCAGGCCAAATACAATGTATATTAGAGACTAAGTACAGAATTGTCAACAATACCCACAGTAATTATTTAGTAGACCAATGACATTGTTTTCAGAAATTTTTTAAATTGTCTTATATCTTTTTTAAAGAATTGACACATAATAATCATATATTTATGAGGTGATTTATGATAGTGATGTTGTAATACACATAATGTACTGTGATCAGATGATCACAATTGGCATATCCATCATCTCAAATATTTATCATTTATTTGTGTCAAGAATGTTCAATATCCTAATAGCTATTTGAAACTATATATTATTGTTAACTGTAGTCATCCTACAGTGGTATAGAACCCTAGAACTTATCCCTCCTATCCAGCTGTACTTTTATATCCTTTAACAAATCTCTCCCTATTCCCCTTCCCAGTATCTAGTGTCCTCTGTTCTATTTTTTGTTTCTCTAAGAACTTTTTATTTTTTGTTTCCACCTGTGAGTGAGAACATGTGATGTTTAACTGTCTGTCCCTAGCTGATTTCTCCAAACTTAATGTTCTTTAGTTTTTTTTAACACTAACATTGTTTAGAAATGCTAGTATGTAGTGATAAAACAAAGCAGGTTAACTTTTGGTCAGTTTTATTATTAGTTTTAAATTATCTACAGCCATTGATCCTTATTATTGAGAGCAGGTGGGTGGACTGCACCCATTGTTCTAACATTGGTAAGCCACTGTTCCATCTCATTTAGAAATTATGGAGCCCAGGGCAGAGCACTGGCCACAATTGCTGTCTCAGGAAAATTGTCCTGACTTGCTATGCCTTTGCTCTGGTCTTCACACCTACTCCTCATACTTTTTTTTTTCTCCTGAGACAGAGTCTTGCTCTGTCCCCCAGGCTGGAGTGCTTCTACCTCCCAGCTTCAAGCGACTCTTCTGCCTCAGCCTCCCAAGTAGCTAGGAGTACAGGCATGCACCACCACACTCAGCTAATTTTTGTACTTTTAGTAGAAAGAGGGTTTCACCATATTGGCCAGTCTGGTCTCAAACTCCTGACCTTGTGATCTGCCCACTTCCGCCTCCCAAAATGCTGGGATTACAGGCATGAGCCACCATCCCCAACCCCTTTTTTAACTCATCTTTCTAACAGAAATGCACAAAAATGAGATTGCCTGCCTTGTGGGGGCAATAACCTCCTAGCTGATGCTTTGGGAGTGAAGAGATAGAAACTGTATTTGTTGCACCAACTCAGGTGATAAGATAAATCTGAAATAAGGGTCAAAGTATTATGTGTAAAAATTGCTGCTCTAGAAAATAAATTGCTAGAAGAAAGGTCTGATTAAAGAATCTGCTTTTTTCCTCTCCAGTAATGATTAAAGTTGTTTTTGAAAGTCTGATAATTTAAAGCAGTCAGAAATAGTGCTACATGGGAAAGGGACAAACATTTTTTTGAGCACTTATTATATACCAAGCACTCTACTTATTTTATCTCCATCAATCTTCATAGACATTATTTCCATTCTTTAGAATGCAGTGGTACAGAACACTAGAACTTATTCCTCCTATCTGGTTTCTGTAGGACTCCATAACCAGGTGTTTTAGGTTCTCTGGTATCAGTTTCATTCAAATGCTATGATACAATTAGCCTTTGTGTCTCCACCCAAATCTCATCTTGAATTGTAATCCCCATAATCCCCAAGTGTCAAGGGAGAGATCAGGTGGAGGTGATTGAATCACGAACACAGTTTCCCCCATGCTCTTCTCATGATAGTGAGTGAGATCTCAGGAGATCTGATGGTTTTGTAAGTGTTTGGTAGTTTTTCCAGTGTTCATTCTCCGTCCTGCCGCCTTGTGAAGAAGGTGCCTTGCTTCCTCTTCCACTAGGATTGTAAGTTTCCTGAGGTCTCCCCAGCCATGCTGAGCCATGAGTCAATTAAACCTCCTTCCTTTATAAATTACCCAGTCTAGGCAGTTCTTTATAGTAGTATGAAAATTGACAAATAGATGTTATATCAAGGAGTTTTTAAAGTATTTGGGTATTTCCTTTTACCTGTGTTCAGGTACTCTGAATATGGTAGCGGCTCTCTTTGAGGAAGAGTTCAGGAAATATTTCCAGATGGCTGCTGTGATCAGTCAGAGTTTTTTATAAAATTATAATGTTTTGAAAATTAGAAGAAGGTGTTTACACACAGAGCTAGGGTGAACTGTAAGACAAAAATTAACTTTCATTAGGGATACATTGTGTGCTGGGCAAGAAAGAACTTGTTTTGAGTAACATTCCGAAAAGTCTTACAAAATACATATTATATTCTCACAGTACAGGAAATGAAACTTGGTTCAGAGTTTATAATAGTCAAACTTAGCTCTGAGTTTATGATACTCACCCTTCATTACCATAAAGTAAGTTAGTCAGACTCAAACTCAATACTCTCTATATCCCCCTGTAAAACCCGCCTAATTTACTACAATGTGCTTTTTCCTGTGGAAGTAAGCATGGACTTAAGACACTAAAAATAAATCAGGCTAGACCCAATGAAAGTGAAGTTCAGAGTCTGACATAAATTTAATAAATTCTGTGTCCTGATTATAAGAGTTGGTGTCTATAAATGTTGATGTATGCTGGCTGCAGACAAATGTTTTGCTATTCAAGCCCAGTAAATGAAGTGGAACAAGGCATGCCTAGAAGAGAAAGAATTGATGTTAACAAACTGACAAGAACCCAGGCAGTTATTATACTGTGATTTAGTTTGGCTGCCCCAGAAGCCAGCCCTCACTGAAGGAGTCCAGGGTGAATAGTTTATCTGGGAGGTGATCCAGGACATACTTGGGTAAGTGAGGCAAGGAAAGGGAAGTTGTATCTTGAGGAGGCCATTCAGATTTTCTCTCTGACTGTGTTAGTGGTTGATGCGGTGTATGGGAAAGATTGCTGAATTCATGATTATGTGCTCTTTGTCACACCTCCTCCCTCATAAAGTGGGTTCATTCATCCAAGCAGGGTTATGTATGATTCTGTGGTAACGCAACAGCATTCTGTGGTAACGCACCAGCATTCTGTGAGCTCTCAGAAAGCAGTGCAGGATGATGCACTGTGGAGAGAAAAGACAAACCTATACCCAGAACATGCATTAGTCCAAAGAAGCATGAATTACTGCCCTATAGGATGAGGAAGGCCCTATGTCATCAACTTGGCACCAAGGGCAGTAAGTGCTCTCTCCAAAATTGGAAGGGGTCTACT
The DNA here is from genome assembly GCF_048565385.1 of Saimiri boliviensis. Lineage (NCBI taxonomy): Eukaryota > Metazoa > Chordata > Mammalia > Primates > Cebidae > Saimiri > Saimiri boliviensis. Next base: position 50,284,687 of record NC_133461.1, read on the forward strand.
AAATACTGTGCCACCTTCTAGGGAGGTGCAAGATTAATACTTGCCCTGGGAATCTGAATAACTAGACCTCTTTAAAAACTTCACCTGTAGCCCACCTCTTATGTCAGGGACAGCACATCTGCCGGGGATCTCTTGACCTGCAAGAGGGTCCCAAAACCTGGAAGAGAGTGTGCACTTATAGAAATAAAGGGAGACAAGAAGTGGGGGTCTGGAGGGCTAAGAAGGCAGTGCCTAAACAGCAAATTTTATTTTTCAAAGGCCAGGAATAAATACACTTTCTTTGCTCTGGTTTATGTCATTGCAAGAGGAAATGCAAATCTATACCTTACATGGCCTGTACAATAGAGAAGTCAGATACACAATCAGTGGTTGTAAAAAGTAATAGAATTTCCTGTGATCACAAAGCTTATTTACATCCAGACATTATTTCTCATGGCTGCAGGTATTTTTGGTTTCATCTTGTTTTAGGACTCACATGTGAAAAGGTTTTCTGGTTTTGCTCATCAGAATATCTTTTAACCAGATTCTCCTTTGTGTGCTCCTGACTCAACTTATCTCAACTCCCCCATTCAGGAGTCTCTGAGTCTGGGATCAAAGCCCTCCGTATAGTGGCATTTGTTTTGCAAATATCCCCACAGTTAAACCATTATCTAGGGTACAAGGCAGTCATGCAAGTAAAGAAAAGGTTAAAGCTATTAAAAGTTAAAAGCAGAAACTGGTTGCTGGTAGGGAGTCACTCAGTCTAGCAGCACCGCATAGTTTAGGCCCAAATGATATCGTGGTTGATATTAGAAACTGATCATCCATCTTTCAGTTCCTTCTTTCCGATAGCTCGACTGCCTCCAGTAGGAAACCGTGTTTGGGATCAAACTCACCATATAGTGAGACCCACGCCTTTTGGGGGTCTCACACGGGAATGTCCCCCACACTCTTATATCTGAAGGGTTTTTTCTTCTAAATTCAAGCATGAACGTTTCTTATAAGGACATATATAGTACTTGCTCATTTCTGTTTCTCAGGTTAAATTAACATAAGGTCATCAATGCAATGAAGCTGTACAATGCTTTAACATTCAGATGATAAAGTTTTCTTTGGACTGCAGTGTGAAGAAGAGTGGAAGAGTCAACATAGCCCTGGGATGAGAATTTTACTAGTGTACTAGTGTCAATTCCAAGCGAATACAAACTTCCAGTTCTCCTTTCTGATGGGGATTGAAAAAAATATCCAATTACCAGATCAGAAGTAGCATGCCTTTTCTGTAAAGAGAGCCTATCTGGAACTATGGCTGAGATTGGGGTTAACACTTTGTTGAATTCACAGTCGCCTTTTGTCATTCAGCATGAGGCACCATAGGAGACTGATGAACTCAGTACAGACCTAATGAGGGTGGCTAATAAGTTTAAAGGATGGCTCTAATCTCGACTTTTTCTTCCAGGGTGCAGATTTGTTTCCAATGTCCTCTCCTGACCAGAAGGGAGGTGGCAGTTTTAGTGGTTTCTACTTGGCCTTTCCTGTCTTTATAGCTCTTACTCCACAGATCAAAGGCTCACGTTGAGGTTTCTGCCACCTGCTAAGCATATCAAATCCAATTACACACTCCCAGTGGAGGGAAATGATCCAGGTGGTGTGTGGGTGTATTAAACCCACTGAGAGACAGACTCGGTCCAGGAATCCACTTTTCACCTGGTTTCTGTAGGACTCCCTACTCATCTCCCTGCTGTGGGGGCCGTGCTGTGTTTTGTATTCTCTGATATCAGTTTCATTCAAGTGCTATGTCCAGGAGTCCTAAAAGGATTTGGGTATTTCCTCTTACCTGTGTTCAGGTACTCTAGCAGGTCCCTTTGAGGAAGAGTTGGGGGATGTTTCCTGATGCTTGCTGTGAGAATTCAGTGTTTTCCCTAAAAGAATTTGGCCTCCCTTTAGAATAATGGGCTCCTGATGTAAGAATTGGCTAGGTCTAGAAACTTGGCAAGAAGTCAAAAATTTCAGTTGCAGCAGTGAAATCACCCACTTTTGATTCTTTCCGGCTATCATGGTTAAACAGAACTCTCATTGGTTGCCCATTTATGTTGCTCATAGGAATTCTATGGTCTATTAGCCATTGCTAAGGATCCTTGCTACTCAGAGCCTGGCTGCTAACCCAGCACTGCTGCCCTTTTCCAGAATTTCATTCCCCTTTCCTCCGATGATGAGGGGCAACTACCCTGTCCTTATTGTTTTTAAATCATTTCATCTTCTGCGACACTATGGAGCTCATTTTGTAGTGGTGTTTCCTATCATCAGCACTGGCCTATGATACAAATCATCTGATTTCTCAGAAAAGAAAACAGACATGCACACACATAAAATATTCTGTTAAATTTGAATTTCAGATAACAATTAATTTTTTAATATAGGTATATCCCAAATACTGTATCCTGTATTTTACTGGGCATCCTTCATACAGAGAGTAGACACCATTGAATTTCTCAGTGATGCTATCGCCCCTTCAGTATTGCAGTCTCTACTGCCTTAGAAAAAGAAGTGTTCTCTGGGCCCTCCCAATATCTATACAGGCAATTGGTGAAAATAGTATCTGTCCTAATTAATATTTATTTTAGCATGATCACCTTTCTTAGCTTTTTGACCAGTCCTCAATACTCTGCTAAGGAAGTTCTGGCAAAGGCACTTAATTTATGGTTTGCCATTGTTTTTTCAAAGCTGTAAGAAGACATCTCAGCAGTACGGTTTTCCTTGTCAGAATGTTAAATCCTCAGTCTGGAGAGAGTGCCCCCATGGCAATCAACTCTCTTATTCATTCTTACATTCCATTCCTCACTTCAGCCTCACATCTTCACAGTCCCTTCCCAGGCATGGTCTCCTGGTTCATCCTGGTACATTTTAGCCAGATCCTGTGACTCTTCTGGTAAATAGTCTATTTTTCCCATAGTAGACCATGCTGTGATGTGGCCTTAGCTATGAGTTCAGAAACAAGAAGGAGAGGTGGGAGTAGATCTTGAGGGAGATTAATATCACCTTGAGGGCTGTCTGCATAAGGTGTGGGCTTTGCATGGTCTTCACATGAGAGGATGCTATTGCTTTCCAGCAAGGGGCAGTGTGCCACTTCTCCTAGCCCCGTGGGTTCCATGACACAGATACAGAGTACTCAAGTTCATCCTGATTTTCTCAGCCCAGGTCTCTAGGTCCCAATCTTTCCTCATCTGAGTTCTTATTTGACTGTAGAAGGCCATGAAGTCAGCCTTCTGTGTAACGCTAATACTTGTAATATCAGATCCTTCATTGATTTTGTAGCACAAGCTATTTTCTAACTGCAGATAAGAGTCCCTCTAAACACTGCCACAGAGGCTTTCTGGATTTCACCATGCCTTGAGATAGCAGATGGTGATGAAAGGCTTCCCTCAGTCCTTCATTTAATCTTAGGAACAATCAACTCACTCTACAATCTGTACAATTATCATTGCCTCTTTGTCTCTCAAAATGCTAGAGATATTTCACAGGCCCAGTTTGTCCCCTTGAATCTCTATCCCGTTCCAGAGGTTAAGTCTTCATATGGTGATGCTCTGGCACACCAGAAATTACCACTTCACCACCCAACTGTCTTAATTTGGCTTCCTACAGACAGAACCCCTGCAATGAGGATTGGAGTGCAGGTAGTTTATTTTGAAGATAATATCAGGGAGCATCAGTAAAGGACTGAAGAACTGAGAGAGAAAAAGGAAGGCAGCCAAGAAGGGATGCATGATCAAGCAAGTCACCATCTTCAGCGATATCACTTAATTCCAGAGTAGAACACAGATCTCACTGCCATCTACCTGAGGGATGGCAAGCTGGGGTATGGACGGCACCACCCTCTCCAATGACTGGTTACGGGGGTGTGGTTCTGAGGTAGGGGATTCATTCTCCAGTACTTCTGGCTTGCTCCAGAATATAGTAAAGCAGAGACTGAAGCAGATGCTGATGGCTGAAAGTGGAAGATCACACTAAAGCCGTGAAGCCAGGGGAGATTGGAGCAGGCACAGGCAGGGACAGCATCTTCCACAAAATATGCTGAATTATCAATGACCAAATTCATCCAACAAATGCTGGTCCCCTTACAGGTGATGTGTATATGTTATTCTCCTTTTTTTAATTTTAAAAATTATTTATTTAATTTTTGCCTACCAAACATATTCACAAGGTTCAATCATAAACATAAAAAAATTATAAGTGAGGCAAGAGAAAAGCCTCCTCCCATTGTTTTCTTCCAATGCTTATTTTCTGCTTTGCCCCTTACCACTATTATTAGTTATATTGTTTCAAATATATTTTTCCAGAGACTACATTAAATATATACATATATTATCCCTCCCTCCCTTCTTTACATATAAATGGTAACATACAATATGCATTATTTTCTATCATGTTTTATCTGCCCAACAATGTCTTGATAATCTATGTCAGTACATTAGTATGTCCATTGCATAGTAATCCAAAATATAGTTGGAACATACTATGTTTGAGAAGTCTACTAAGGATTGACATTTAGATATTTTTCATTATTTGTTATTACAAAGATTATTCTGTAAATAATTTGAAGACAAATCTTTTCACACATGTGAAACTATATCTACATGTGTGAGTATACCTATAAAATAAATTTCCACAAATGGAATTTCTGTTAAAGGCTGTATGTACTTTTAAATTTCATAGATATTGCTAAATTGTACTTCTAAGTTTTTTTTTAATAAATTAAAACGATCTAAAATTTTAAATGCATATTCCATTATCTTTACTCTCTGTGAGAAAAATCTTCACTTATTTAAACTGATGGAACAGAATAGTTAACACTTCTAGAGTAAATTCATAGTCTGTAAATTACCCAATGACATTTTGAAATTGTGAGTGGTATTTTTATGCTAAAGGATGGTCCAAAGCAGAGAATAAAACAATTTAGTTGCTACTATGCTTAAATAATCGATAAAGTCCTTAGAAAAAAATAACAATTCTATTTTTAGAGGATAAATATGGAAAAATTTGACAACTTGTTTTTAAATGAATGAAGCAAATTTGGACATATCTGTTCTAACAAATTCTGTAATCGTTTTGAGGATAAAAATCATCTACATCAATCCCATTTTGAACAATGCCAGACATAAATACTGCAATTAGTAACAATTCTGAGCACACATTTATGAATCAGTATTTGAGTTTGAATTTAACAACAGCAACAAAAAATCACCTGCTATTTTATTGTTGCCAAAGAATTATTTTCCATAAACTTATGCATTCCAGAGGTTTTTCTTTATGTCGCTGTTGACATTATGGTCAGAATCTATCAAAAAGCTTTTGGCAAAAAGTAACTTTAACTGCATTTTCTTTGAGTTGGACGAGTTGCCCTCACTATCCTCTTCTGTTGGAAAAGGGAAATTAATTTCTTACATTCTCCTCAGGCTGAAAAGTTACTCTATAGCACACACACCAAAATCCTTCTCTTTCCACCTGCAAGATTGATTAATCTATAGCATAAAAAAATGTAAATCTTTGGGGATCTTGTCACTTTTATGGTCTGTAGAAGATGAATTCAAGCAGGATTTCAATATTGCTTGGCCTCTGGCCCCAAAATAATATAGCCATGTCACCAGGGGATAGTCTGTAGGAACATGCTGTGCTGTAATAGTTTACAGATTCATAAAAAGTATTGATCAAGATTTGTCTTCTGCAGTTCTAAATAGAGTATTAAAGGATTTTATCTTCTTGACTGTAGCAATCCAATAATGCTAAGCATGGCAATGAACAAACACATGAAAATCAAATACAACCAACAAACACAAAAGCATCTGGCCTTGTGTTTAACTCAACTATCATCAAGTTAATGGTGCAGTCATGTAAAGCTTCTCCTTTTAATTAAATAATTAGCCCTTTTCTGATGGATAGTTTTATGCTTGGCCACACTGGCTGTTCCTAGAAGCAGAGCTGTCAGGCATACATGGCAGAATAATTCATATAGCTTCAACAAGGTTTCAAAAAGCATCTATCCACTTCCTTTTGGATGTAATCTCCTGTCCATTTGTTATAAGTTTTTGCTGATGCATTGGGTTATTAGACTATTAGTAATATCATCATGACAATAGTACTAAAAATTCAACCTGATTCTGATTCTCAAATTCAAAAAGACAATTCTAGACTTTTATTTTCTGAAATAGGCTTTCAACAAACTCAGTAATTTTTTACTTATTTTTCTGAAATTGCAGCTATGAGTTTTTTTCCATAACTAATGCAATGAAACTTTTATCATAGACACAAATGCTCACTGCATGAGTAAGATATCTCTCCTTTCTTGACTGCCCTTTTAATTTAAGATGTTTGTACAGATTTTTTTTTTGAGCGGGTAGTGGAAGATCCAGATAAGAATACTAAAATTCTTTCATCATCTTGTGATGAGAAAACTTCAGGAAGACGAAATAATGCCTGTATCACTATCAGTACATCCTGTAAATAAATGTATAGCATGTGACACTGTAAAAGTTCTGAATTCTCTGGTTCTTTCAATATGGAAGAAAATATAAAGATGTCAATCTGCTTGAGTACATAAACCCTAACACCCATTTATAAAATTTTGTTTCCTATTAAGAAAAGAATTCCAAAGAAGAGTGGCATTCACATTTCTTTTTTCCTTTGCAGGGCATCAGTGTGTGTGTGTGTGTGTGTGTGTGTGTGTGTGTGTGTGTGTGTGTGTTGGGGTGGGGGATGGTTCAAGTACAGGGAATTCTGTAGAAAAGATACATCTTCGTTGTTTTGTCAGTCAAAGATTTAAAAGCTAATTGCTAAAATGTTATTTGCATTTTTGCAACACTTACTATTCAATAGTGATTAATGGGCATTTAAATGTTTATCTAATTAAATTGGACAAACAACTTATCTTTGTTATTAATGACTTTCTTAAAGAGACTTTCAACAGAGCCTCAGGGCAGTTAGTGACAACATGTTTACCTCTATATATGAGTGAGATACTATTTTTTTCAATAGTCATTTTATGGTAGATTCAGATTACAATTCTTACTTTATTGTTGATGAAATCAGATCTCTTCCTGGGTCCACATGAGAGAATAATTTCCAACCACACTGTTTAGACATTATATTTTTTATTTTGAATAAATAAACTTTCCATCTAATAATGCATATGTTTTTAATAGAAAGTCAGTATCTCTTCAAGAAATAAATCTTCTATTCTCAAGGATACACTCTGAGTTTTAGCTAAACAATGAATTAATAACAGCTTTAACTTTACTAATATAAAAAATTACCTTTTAGATGTTCAAACAGTTCAATAATGTGCTATTAAATTGCACAAATCCAGTATAAAAGTATTTGGCTTTTTAAAAAATAAAGTTTTCAACCATTTCCGTGGAAGTCACTACATAAATGAGTATTCTTGAAATGATTGTGTGCAAAGTGTATATGGTACACACACTAGAAATGGACGTAACCTGGACTAAGTTTCCTCTTCTGTAAAATGAGGAAGTTCAGCTACAGGTTTCCCAAGGTTCCTCATTACTAGTTGAGACTCATCAAAAGAACATGCACGATTACTGCACTCTGGTCCAAGGTTTTTCACTTGGATGTCCCAGAGGAGGCCGTGTAGCCATGTTTCTATTTCCCTTTTGGAATTCTTAGGCAAATTTTGCCAGGTCTATGTCAGACTCCTAATTTTATAGGGGAAACCCTGATTTCCACTGGAAATCTGTCTTCAGGAGGTCTGCGTTTCCCCATACCTCAGAAAGACATCAGTCCAAGGCACCAACACATAGTCATTTAGGGCCCTAGAGATCCATTTTCCAAGTAGGCTTCTGATTTCTTGTTGTCTCTCCCTTGACTAAGCAGTGAACATTCCTGGAGGAAAGTTGGGAAATTGGATACATGGTTCCTTGGTTATAGATAATTTGTCAGTTTCTTTTAAAATGTAGTCATCAGTAGTGCATAGAATAAAAGCTTATCAGTTGATTTCCAAGACTTCTAGGACACGTCTAAAACTAAAAGAAGTGTTCTCTACTGCTTCCAAGAAATGACAGCAGAAATTGTGCTAAAGGATTAGTAGGCACCAACAACTTCTTTCAATCTTGTTCATTTTGATATTTTGATTTATTCTATCTGTTTGGTTAAAATTTCCCTGGCTTAATAATGAAGAGTTAATTCCATACTTAATTACTGCTATGGTTTGATTGACGGTGTCCCCTTAAAAGCTCATTTTGATACTAAATCCCCAATACTATTCCTATTAAGAGGGTAGCCTTTGGAAAGTGATTAAATCATAGAAACTCCACTCTTATTACTGGGATTAGTGACGAAAGGGCTAACCTTATAAAGGGTTTAAGGGAGCACTCTTTTGCCCTTCTGCCTTGTACTATGTGAAGTCACAATGAGATGGTGCTATCTTGAAAGCAGAGAACAATCAGCACCAGACACCACTGCTGGCACCTTAGTCTTGGATTTCCCGGCCTCCAGAATTATAAGAAACAAATTTCTGGCCAGGCACGGTGGCTCATGCCTATAATCCCAGCACTTTGGAAGGTCGAGGTGGGTGGATCACGAGGTCAGGAGTTCAAGACCAGCCTGACCAACATGGTGAAACCCAGTCTCTACTAAAAAAATAAGTACATAAAATAAAATAAAAAATTAGCCAGGCATGTTGGCGCATACCTGTAATCCCAGCAACTCAGGAGGCTGAGGCAGGAGAATTGTTTGAACCCGGGAGGCAAAGGTTGCAGTGAGCTGAGACCGCACCTGGGCGACAGAGTGAGACTCCATCTCAAAAAAAAAAAAAAAAAAAAAAGAAAGAAAGAAAAAGATAAAAGAAAATTTCTACCTGACCTGTAGCCCTTCTTCTCAATGAATCACTGTTTTATTGCTGAAACTGGAAAACAGAGAAAACACTAAGATTTTTCCTTTTAATTTTCTCTTTTGCATGGGAAAATCAGTATGTGGTAGATCCAGAAATATAATATGAGAAAAACCAACTTTAAATACGTGTCTGAATAAAATTATGAAAAATTAGAATATAAAATCAAAATGGAATTTTGCACTTGTTTATTCTATTTAATACTTAGAACAAAATAATGATGCAAGATATATAAATGTGTTTAGAATGCAGCATATACCACAGTGAGAAAACTGGGTGTTTTTTTAGCATATAAAATATCTTTATTCCCTTGTAAATGTGGAAGAAAAATTCTAACTCAGAAGCATTGCATTGGGTAAATTGGAAAACAGTTAAATATTCCAGCTTACATATTGCTAGGAAAAATATATATGAAAGGCTGAAGAATTATTGATACCATTCAATGGATTATCAGAATCCTGAGGCATTTGTTCCAACAATTTGTATACTTGCCAGTCTTTGTCAGTCACCAAATTTTGTCAATAGATTGCAATGAGAGAGAGAGAGAGAGAGAGAGAGAGAGAGAGAGACTGTGTGAATGAAAATAAAAGCTTGATTTATTTTGTTTTATTTTTCTCCTTTGCTTGAATTTTAATTTCATGAGCAAATGTTCCTCCCTTGTTTTTCTGCTCCCCTCAGCTGTTTTATCAGTACACATGGTACTCCTATGACTTCTGATAATATCCTTCAATCCTACTTTGAAGTCAAAGACAGAGAGAGAAAGAGAAGTTGAGAGAGTGAGAGAGAGAGAGAGAGAGAGAGGTTTTCCAAGATACTATGTGGGGATAACAAAAACTAGCTGTAAGTCACTTAAAACAAAGACATGTAAAATATTAAGCTAGATATATTTCAATTGTTTGTTTGTTTAAATATCTTCTTATCCTTAAAATGTTTTTCTTTCTCCAAAACAAAAAGCTTAATTTCATTGAGAAGCTCATAACAGCTACTTAGATGTCTGTTCTCTCTGAACACCTGGATCTCTGGGGTTAAGTGACGGTTGAGCTCCCAGAGGTCACATTATCTTGCAAGATAAACTTGCTTGATATGTTATGAATACATTAAAAGAAATAGTTGTTGGAAATTCAGCCTGCACTGTCGACCATATAATTCAATCTGCAACTAAACAAAACATAACTGGTGCCAGAACTTGGAAGAAAATGGTAAGATAATCCCAGAACGTGGGGATAGACTAAAAATGAGTAGCTGAGGAGGTGTGGGAAACAGCTTATCTAGCACCCATAAGTGTATCTATCATTTATGACCAGGATCAATTGGTAAAACAGGTTGCTGGAACTTAAACAATGTTATTAATTTATCTATAATAAATGATAAGTCAGTAAAAGAAGGTGGTATGCCTAGAATTCAGGAAGAAAATCTACTGATGATGGATGAAGAGATGGGGAAAAGACAAAATATAAAATTTGTATCTGTGTCTATAATAATTTGTTTCCCAGCTTAGGAAAGAGGGCATCCTGATAAACTCTAGCCTGTGATTCAGGATATTTGTCAGGCTGATGTCTGTGTTTTATAGATGAATACATTGACTCTCCGAGCATGGTGTACCTTAGCCATAGGGAGAGTTAGTATAAAAATGTACCCTTTTGTTTCTTTTTGTAATTACTAAATAACTCTCTGAAAATTGTATGAATTACCTTGTATAATTTTCCTAGCTTTCCGTACTACTCTATACGGACAACTCTATTTCTTGTTAAAATATATACAGTAACATTCTCCTTTTCACAAGCACATGCTCTTATCAGCTCTAGATGCACTAATAAAATGAAACGTCTAGTGTAAGCTCGGGACTGGTACCCCCACTGTGATGGTCATTTCACATAATGCCATTCTGAGACATGCTGACTGATTTTATACTATGACCTGTTTTATACACCAGTGTATAAAATATATGTAGTTTCCAAAGCAACATTGTTCTTCTTCACGTATACTCTGGATCTCTTTGAAGCTCATGCCACATACCTTCTGTCACTACCTCTCTTACGCTATCTCTTCTCATTACTGCCTCCACCTGATCTTCTAGGCACTTGGTGTTTGACTCATAGCCTCTTTTCACCGTGCACTCTACCACAGCCTGCTGAAGCACTCTTTGGATAAGAGTTAGGCAAAATTGGCTGGGCGCGGTGGCTCAAGCCTGTAATCTCAGCACTTTGGGGAGGCCGAGGCTGGTGGATCATGAGGTCAAGAGATCGAGACCATCCTGGTCAACACGGTGAAACCCCATCTCTACTAAAAATACAAAAAATTAGCTGGGCATGGTGGCACGTGCCTGTAATCCCAGCTATTCAGGAGGCTGAGGCAGGAGAATTGTTTGAACCCAGGAGGCGGAGGTTGCGGTGAGCCGAGATCGCACCATTGCACTCAGCCTGGGTAACAAGAGCGAAACTCAGTCTCAAAAAAAAAAAAAAAAAAAAAAAGAGGTAGGCAAAACTGATGATTCAGGCTCAGCATAGGGCTCAGAGGAACTTTGGTTAAAACAACAACAGCAAAAATTGTAAAACCTCAAACCAAGCAGTGCAGAAACCGGAGTTCAGAGAGACAGGCAAAATGACCTGGCTACCTGATGCAGGGAGTGAGAAAACTGCCAGGTCAGAGGCACGGCAGCCCTGGATTGGCTGGTTTTTAGGCTGCTTGGCTGAAGGAAAAAGCAAGTCAGCACTTGATCTGCCCCAGGGAAGGCTGTGTGGGCACTGAGGTGTTCTATTACCCAGCATACAAGAAGGACAGCAGCGGCCATGGCTTACCACTTCATCCCATCCAACAGCCACTTCCTTTCTAGACTGAACAACAGCCAAGAAAAGTACAGCTTGAGATTCTCCTCTCATTTGTGTTCTATTTCCCTTAGTCCCAGGCAGAGATCTTCCATTCAGATGCCTCAGTGCAAGCTGCACTCCTCTTTCCCACAGCTGCCACCTGATTGAGAGGAACGCAGTTCCATTGACACCTCCAACCATGAATTAACATAACACCAAGATCCCCAGGGTCCCAATTTTACAAAAGTTAATAAAATACACAAGGACTTAGATGTATCAACCAAACACCCTAAAGATTGAGAATTAAATGCAAATTTACTTATCCCAAGCTGGAAAACTTCATATATACAATTTAGACCCATACTGCTATTGTCAATCATGCTACTGGAAGAATGAGATCCTCTAATTTGTAAAAAAAAAAAATGAATCTTTTGTGGTTCTCCTTATTAAAATATTGGCAAATCTAGGGCAATTATACCAAATCCTTTAGACCTATGAGGAACCAATGATTTGGAATCCCCTCTCACTGCATGATTAGGATTGCCTTTCTGTAGACTTTCTTTTTTTCTTTTCTTTTCTTTTTCTTTCTTTTTTTTTTTTTTTTTTTTGAGATGGAGTCTCCCTCTGTCACCTAGGCTGCAGTGCAGTGGCACGATCTCGGCTCACTGCAACCTCCATCTCCTGTGTTCAAGCAATTCTCCTGTCTCAGCCTCCCAAGTAGCTGGGACTACAGGAGCCCGCCACTATGCCCAGCTAATTTTTGTATTTTCAGTAGAGATGGGTTTCACCATGTTGGCCAGGCTGATCTCAAACTCCTGACTTCAGGTGATCCACCCTCCTCAGCCTCCTGAAGTGCTGGGATTACAGGCATGAGCCACCCACACCTGGCCGACATTGTTCTAATCCATCTCATGTTTTGTACTGAATAAGGCATCTCATCATATTTTGTATCTCAGCCATTGGCCCATGTACCTGATGATCTCCCGCAGTAAATCAGTCTGGTTACTATTACCAAAGTGACATAATTGTTTAACATTCTCAACCTCTGTCTGAAGTGCTAGAAGTCTAGACTGTAACGTTCCACATCTGAATCATGCATATTGCTATAGGCTATAACTATTCCTGTTAGGATTTCCTGCCAGAATCTGGAATTGTAGCGTGTGCAGCTCCTCTCCAAAATACATTCTACAGAAATACCGATAGCATTTCTACAAACTGCCTGTAACGCTTGAAGACTTTATAGACCCCCCTGAGCTCCCTGAATGTTAGTGGAGAGAGAAATATCTTTCAGGCTTAGTGTTCTCCTTCCCAATTTACTTCATTACTTTGAAGTTCTGTATTCTCTGGTTACTCTTTTGATAATATCACAGCTCACAAAAATACAATCAGTTTGGAGAAATTTGGGTTGAAAACAACAATCAATCACCTTTGCTGTTCAAATGTTTCTTATTTAGCGACTTGCTGTTCAACTTTTCAGTCTATTTGCTGTTTGTGGCAACCAGAATTCAAAGACAGCTCAAAGATTCTCAGTCCCTTGTATACGAACACCATCTTCCAGTTATTCAATGAAACACTAAGTGAGGTGTTGCTGTTGAAGAAATCTTGCAGATGCAATTAGTTCAAAAATCCATTAACCCTCAGATAGGGAAATATCTGGGCAGGCCTGCCCTAATCACATGAGCCCTTTAAATGTGGGTTCAGGGGTCAGAAAGGAAGAGGGAGAGAGAGAGAAGTCAGAGAGATTTGAGGTGTGATAAAGAATTAAAGATGACTTTGGGCCAGGTATGGTGGCTCATGCCTATAATCCTAGCACTCTGGGATGCCAAGGCAGGCAGATTGCTTGAGTCCAGGAGTTCAAGACCAGCCTGGGCAACACGGAGATACCTTGTCTTTATAAAAAAAATACAAAACACAGTAGAGTGTGGTGATGCATGCCTGTAATCCCATCTACTTGGGAGGCTGAGGCAGGAGGATCATTTGAGCCTGTGATGCAGAGGTTTTAGTGAGCCAATATTGTACCATTGCACTTAGCTTGGGTGACGGAGTAAAACCTTCTCTCCCTCTCTCTCTCTTCCCCCACCCCAACCCCCTCCACACACAAAGTTAATAATTACTTTGGAAATGGAGGGGGCCTCTTGGCAAAGAATGTGCTTGGTTTGGAACTCAGAATATCCCCCAGTTGGAAGCCAGCAAAGAAATGGGACTCTCAGTTCTACATGTCATTGGGTAGTTTCATCACTGTGTGAGCATCAGAGCATACTTACATAAACCTAGATGGTATAGCCTACTACTATAAGCGTGTGCTTAGCTATATAATATACCCTATTGCTGCTAGGCTACAAACCTGTATAGATGTTACTGCATTGAATACTGTAGGCAACTGTAATCTGCTGATAAGAATTTGTGTATCTAAACATGCTAAACATAGAAAATGTATAGTAAAATTACAGTATTATAATCTTACAAGAACATTGTTATATATGTGGTCTGTCTTTGAAATGTCATTATGTGGCATGTGACTCTCTTTCTATGTGTGTGTGTGTGTGTGTGTGTGTGTGTGTATGTGCATGTGTGTATTCACACACATATACACACATATATACATTTGAGAATTTTTTAAGCTGTGTATTTTCTAAAATTGATATATTAACTATAATTTTGTATTATGTGTAGATTTCAGGTTATAATTAGTCATTGAGAAAGAAGTTAGCAATATTTTAATTGAGTACATAATACCATTTATTGAAGAAACTACTCAGCTCAACAGGAAATATTTTAGATACCAATGTGGGTGAGAGGATACATAAGGGAAAACTGATATTTTCAAGAATTAAGGCAATAATGAATTAGTACTCCCAGGATGTAAGTATTTAAGGCATAAACATTCACTGAAAAAGAAAAATGAGATAAAAAGTCAAGAAAAATAAATGGTTTTCTTTTCTAGCATATGGAAAAAATAAATGTCTCTTACCAGTGTATTAGGATACTAAAAAATAAGGAGAAAAATGTCATCAAGGACACAACATGTTATCCACTGATTAAACCTCTCTAGGGACCTATGAACACACAAAGATGACCCAGAATAGGCTTGAGACAGAAACTGTGGATGGAAATATAATATTTGAACATTACACCGGAAATGGAACTATATATCATTTCATGCCAGCTACATCACAGAAATTTACAAAGAGGTTAGTTTAGTTTAATCTGATATAAAAGTTCTCAATAGTAATCTATTATCTTTGGGTTTTTGGGAGACTAATAATTTGATCAGGTGGATTCAGTTTGTAAAAATAAAGTAATGACCCTGGTCAAATCTAAGTGTTTTTTTTAAGGTTTTTACTACTGTCACGTCTTAAAATGTGTTTAAAATTTTTATTTCCCCAAATACTTTTTATCTAAAAAATATTTTTGATGATTATCTGTTTTTGACATTTCTGAGAACTAGAGAAATTTTTTTTCAACTCACCAAGGTGATGATCAGTGCGAAAAATCAGTGTAAAAACATAGTAAACTAGAAAATGATATTACTTTGTCCTAAAAGGGATCATAACTTTTTTATGTTGAGCAGAGTTTTACTGATTAAAATGTGTCTTTGCATATATTTTAATAGTTCAATGCATAGTTCAATGCATACTAGACTGTCTAAAAAATAGATAAGGAAAGACATATTTAGGGGCTGAAGATTATAAAGATAGCATTTGCAAAAAAAAAAATTTTTTTTTTTTTTTGAGACGGAGTTTTCGCTGTTGTTACCCAGGCTGGAGTGCAAGGCGATCTCAGCTCACCGCAACCTCCGCCTCCTGGGTTCAGGCAATTCTCCTGCCTCAGCCTCCCGAGTAGCTGGGATTACAGGCACGCGCCACCATGCCCAGCTAATTTTTTGTATTTTTAGTAGAGATGGGGTTTCACCATGTTGACCAGGATGGTCTTGATCTGCTGACCTCGTGATCCAGCCGCCTCGGCCTCCCAAAGTTCTGGGATTACAGGCTCGAGCCACCGCGCCCAGCCAAGAATTTTTAATTGTTAAAAAAGAGTAGTTCTGTGAAGACTTGTTGAATACAATACTGAAACAATATTCCCATCACAAACAGCTGTTGTAAATTGTTTTTTAATATTAACTAATGTATTTTATTCTGGCTTAAGACTAATATTTATCCAGAAAGATAATGGAAAGTTGCAAAAACACATAATAGAAATCTACAATCACTAAAGACATATTATAAACCATAGTTTTAAGAAAGGACAGCTGATTAATTCACCCAGGAAGTATTTATTTTGAGCAGACTGTATTGATGGCCCTGGTTCAAATTGCTATAAAATCAACAAAAGTATTCTTAACAAAGGCTATTTTAGCCATTATGAAAATGCTTGACTGAAATTCTTAAAAGGCTATGAAACGTTTAAAGTTCAGCTTTAACATGGTTAAGCAGAGCTATGTATATTCTAAAGTTCAGTTTGATATAGTATTACCTGTGTTGCCAGCAGCAAGTTTCCCACAGATTGCATCTCTCCATTCTCTCCACTTTTTTCAAATTCCGACTGCTAAGACATTTGTCCAGGCCACTATCATCTCTTGCCTAGATTAATGTGTCAGTTCCCTCACTCATTCTCTGCCTCCAGCCTTGCGCAGTCACTTCTCTGCCTGCAGCCTTGCACAGTTTCCATGCTGCAAACAGCATGAGCTTTCTGAAGTGTTAATCCCCTGCTTATTACCTCATTCTCCCCATTGCTTTTGGAATAAAGTTCACACTCTTAAAAACAACATGCAAGACCCCTGGTAACATTTGCGAACTCATATTACTCACTCCATCATGGACTATGCTGCAGCCATGCTGAGCTGCTTTCTGTTCTCCAAATATGCCGTGCCCTCTCTCGCCCCTGGATCTGGGTAGATACTTTTCTGGCTGACCAAAAAGTCCGCTTTCCTTCTCATCCCCTCTCTTTGTTCCCTATCCCCACTCTTCACGCTTGAAATTAATTGCTCCCTATAGGAACTTTCCTAGATTCTCCTTAACTGCTACCCCAAGGTTAAATGGTCCTCTTGGCTTCTTCTGAGGCATTGCCTTGAATGGATTCTCAGTACTTTGAGGCCCACTGACCTTACATCCCCAACACCAAACATATACCCAGACCATAGTAGACAATAAAAGTTTAATTAAATGAATGGTTAAGTACATGTACCAGGATGAAACCCTGCACTATTTTTTTTTTTTTTGAGACAGGGTCTCACTCTGTCACTAAGGCTGGAATGCAGTGTTGTTTTAATCATAGGTCACTGTACACTTAAACTCCCGAACCCAAGAGATCCTCCCACCTCAGTCTCCTAAGTAGCCAAGAAAACAGGTACATGTTACCACACTGGTTACTTGTAAAAACTTTTTGAAGAAATGAGGGTCCCACTACATTGCCAAGGCTTGTCTTGAACTCCTGGCCTCAGGCAATCCTCACCTTAGCCTCTTAAATAGTACATTTATTAAATGTTGTGATTGAACTGAAAACATATTTATTCTTTGGTCGGTAGAACCCATCTTTATGACTTCTGTTTAGCAAACAGAGGAGTCCAACATTGAGAAAAAGTTTAATAAATGGGCTATTTGTAAAGATGTGGGTGAGTTTTAAGGAAGTCACCCAGGAATAGTGCAGAATCTCAGGGATTACTGAGGTAAATTGAAGGGAGGGCAGAGTTAGTATTCTTAGGCCTGAGAGAGGAGGGAGTGGTTCCAGGATGCAGCATTGGTAGCCAGCTATTGAAAGTACCTTTGGAAGAGCATCTCAGCTCTCTGTCCCATCCCCCAACCTCACCCCTCTCCAACAACTTGGGAAACTGAGAGCAAGGAAATAAATATCTCTCCTCTTTTCTCTTGTTCTCTGACCTCCAATTCCACCATTTCTTTTAGCAAAACCCAACCAGAAGCCAGAAGGCAAGGAAATCTGTGAATAGAGTCTGTGCAGATTTGTGCTCCAACAAAGAGCAGGGTGAGGAGAGTACCATTTGGATGTGGAGAGGCAAAGAGAAAAAAATTCATCACAGCGGTCTAGGATTTCAAGAATTAGAAAACTGTAATGGTTTTTTCAACATTACGCCAAGACAATACCTAAATGGAGAGAAACGTGTCCTAACACCAACTTGAAACAAGTCTTGTAATCAACGTGTTTCAATGAATTAAAATAACCTAATCTTCTAATGAAATGATTAAATTTTTTTGCCTCATATACTTCTTAAAGCCATAGCTTTAAGAAATTTAAAGCCCTTATATTAGTGATAAAATGAGGTATCTCAAAACTGGGCCAGTGGCTCATGCCTATAATACCACTTTGGGAGGCCGAGGCGGGCAGATCACCTGAGGTTGGGAGTTCGAGACCAGCCAGATCAACAAGGAGAAACCCCGTCTCTACTGAAAATACAAAATTAACTAGCTGTGGTGGCACATTCCTGCAATCCCAGCTACTCGGGAGATTGAGAGAGGAAAATCGCTTGAACCCAGAAGGCAGAGGTTGTGGTGAGCCGAGATTGCACCATTGCACTCCAGCCTGAGTGGAAACTCCATCTCAGAAAAAAAAAAAAAAAAAAAAAAAAAAAGGGGTACCTCGGTATTGCAAACTTTATTTAAATGACTAGAAGACACTAGTGATGCTTCAGTATGGTAGTTCAATGTGGGTAGAAGGTGAGATTTTGAAAGTCTAGATGACATCAAAATTGTGAGGTTCAGGGTTAAGTGGTGAACAGTGAGGTCCAGCCTACACAAATACATTTTAAATATCTTTCCTTTGATTTTTTTTTTAATTTCTTACCCGCATCGTATCTCTTGCAATTTTAAGCCTACAAATTCTCTATATAACTCCAGGATGCATTTTCTCTCCTAAATTATGTTGCCACCAAAGTTTTTGGACAGCCCACAATTTTATAACAAGATTAAAACAATAACAGTAAAACAGTGAAAATAATTCCAAATATTGTGGAACACAGCCAGCATCCACAGGGCAGTGGGATGAGGGCCTGCTGTTTCCTGTCATCAGAGAACAGTCTGTGAGTTTCCCTTTGTGGGTGTGCAGCTCAAGCTGGAACTTTCCGTTAACAAACCTTAAAACCAACCAAGTCTCTGAGATTACTGTTGTTTCAAGGTATAAAAGTCCAAAGAGGTCCACAATTTAAGTGGAAACACCAGTGATAAAAATGGAAAGAAATGATAAGAAATCTTCAATCTGCAGATCACTTTTTAGCCAAATGAAAGATCCATTCATCACTTATGCAAAAGCTCACCCGAATTAATTATAGGGCTGATCCTGAATCTCATGATGAACCAACAGTGTGATTTATGATTTTCATTAAAAATAATACACTAGAAACAGAAATAATTGACTTGCTATATTGTATGTGTGTATGTATGTGAGTGTGCATAATGCAGGCATAAGGGAACCCCACATGATGATTAATAACATAATTATTTACACACTCCTAGAGGTAGGCTCAAATATAGAACATTCTTCAAGGAGAAATTTTTGTATTTTAAGAGCTCTTTAAAAGATGGTGGGCCATACCTGTAATCCCAGAACTCTGAGAGGATGAGGTGGGAGGATCCCTTGACTCTAGAGTTCAAGACCAGCTTGGGCAACATAGGGAGATCCTGTCTCTACACACGTATTAAAATTAAAAATTAGCCAGTCAGGATGACATGCATTTATTGTTCCAGCTACCCAGGAGACTGAGATGAGAGGATCGCTTGAGTCCAGGTGCTCAAGAGTGCAGTGAGCTAGGATTGCATCCTTGCATTCCAGCTTGGGTGACAGAGCTAGACCCTGTCTCAAAAAAAAAAAAAAAAAAATCTGTATTAATTCAACTGTTGTCTATTGACATCCACTATCAAGAAATATAAATCTGACTATCTCTGCTTAAAATCTTCTGGAGGCTTCCCTGACACATAAAATGAAGTGTGGATGCCATGTCCTGTCCCAGCCACCCTCATAGCTGGCCCCTTCCATGTCTTTAACCTCAGCTCAAGGTGTCTCGCCTTACCACAGTATTTGGCTTCCTTTATTTTCCCTAAACACGTCAGACTCTCTCTCAAATAAGGATGTTCACACATGCTTATCTTTCTGCCTGAAACATCATTCCCTAGGTTTTTGGCTTAGTTTACTACTTCTCATCTTTAAGGATTCAGCTCAAACACCTCCTTCTTTCTTGAACCTCAGTATCCTCTCCCTGACTAACCATTATAGAACCATGGTTATTTCCCTCATTAAAATGTTTAGTCTTTATTTATCTTGTTTATTTATTGCTATGCTTATTTAGTATTCTTCTTTTCCTGCTAGAATTAATCAACGTGAAGGTGATTTTCTTGTTTATGTGGTAATGTTCAAAGGGCACTGTAGACATGGAGAAACACAACAAATATTTGAAAAAAAAGGAAATGGTTTCTTATATATATGTACATATACATACACATATATATGACATATATGCAATATAATACTTGGTGCTTTACATTTTAGCCCATTTCTTTTTTTCAGTAATTACTATAGCTTTTAAAAACTTTTTTATTTCAATAGTTTTTGGGGTATAGGTGGTTCTTAGTTACATGGATAAATTATTTAGTG
Organism: Saimiri boliviensis; assembly: GCF_048565385.1. Classification (NCBI taxonomy): domain Eukaryota; kingdom Metazoa; phylum Chordata; class Mammalia; order Primates; family Cebidae; genus Saimiri; species Saimiri boliviensis. Next base: position 50,304,967 of record NC_133461.1, read on the forward strand.
GTGATTCCTGAGACTGTAGCGCACCCATCACCTAAGCAGTATACACTGCACCCAATATGTAGTCTTTTATCCCTCACTCCCCCTTCCCCCGCCAACCTTCCCCTTTCCTGAGTCCACAAAGTCCATTATATCATTCTTTTGGCTTTGCATCCCTGTAGCTTAGCTCCCATTTATAAATAAGAGTATATGATATTTGGTTTTCATTTCCTAAACTACTTCAGTAAGAATAATGGCCTCCAGCTCCATCCAACTTGCTGAAAGAAACATTATTTAATTTCTTTTTATAACAGTAGCATTCCATGGTGTCTATGCACCACATTTTCTTTATCCACTTGTTGGTTGATGTAGCTCATTTTCTTTAAGATATTTTTCTTTTATAAATCTTGAAGATAGCTTAAAAATGCTATATTATTTGGTCTTTTCCGTGGATCTTATTTTAAGTTCAATTCTTTTTTTCTTTTTCTTTTTGAGACAGGGTCTCACCGTCACCTGGGCTGAAGTGCAGCAGTACAATCATGGCTCACTGAAGCTTTGGCCTCTTGGGCTCAGTAATCCTCCTACCTCAGCCTCCCAAGTAGCTGAGACCACGTGTGTGCACCACAATGCCTGGATAAATTTTGTATTTTTTGTCAAGATGGAGTTTTTCCATTCTGCCCAGCCTGGTCTTGAACTCCTGAGCTCAAGCGATCCACCCACCTTGGCCTCTCAAAATGCTAAGATTACAGGTGTGAGCCACTGCATCAGGCTTAACAATTTAAATTTTAAAACAAATGCTTAGCAGAGGCCATGTTTGTTTTGCTAAAATGACAGACTACCTAAGGTAGCCATTGTATCTGTAAATATTTACTAGTTCTTTTCATCAACAGACTTGCTTCAAAATATTCAAGTAAAGTAGGAAGTAATAACAAACAGAGCTTTTCTTTAACTTCCCTAACTTGCTACTTTTTCATTACTTATTAAGATCACTTCTTTGCTGCTTTCTGTTTCATTCTATGTGATATAGTAATTTGTGTATTCAGCACCTGTGATAACTCATTATGGTTTAAAGTAATGCCATTTTGCTGCATTTAATCTGAAAAATGATTTCAGAGTTTATTCATGGCTAAGGAATGGCTGTTGAACATTCCATTTTCATGCTTTAATTCCTGATATGTACCACATTTACAATAAAGTGGTCAATTGGGGCATATTTGTTTCTAGATTTATTATATAATACCTTTGCTTTCCTTCTTGCTACTTCTTCACGTTGAAACACATTTAATTTTTCTCTCCTATTAAAATCTTTAGACAGATTAACCACAGACAAGAGCCAGCTCCTGTGCTGGGAAAAATATTTGCATACTAACCCAGAAGTATAGATGGTGTTCAGAGCTAATAGGTATTTCATTCCTTTGCTTTTAGTGGTAGTTGAAAAAAAGATAGCACAAGAATTCTATACTTTCTTAGCATTTACATAATGTAGAAGTGATTTAGTACTCCATGAAATGCAGTCACACGTGTCTAAAAAATGAAGATCGGATATCTATGTGCAGATTTGTTAAACAGGCCCTCCAATCAAGATGAAAAATAAAGCTGAAAGAGGTATTAATTGTGATACTGTGAAAGCTTATAAAATTTGTGACCAACGTTCAAAATTAGACTGTATCACAATGTAACTACAATATCAGAGTTTCTGTGTATGGAGATTTTTTACAAAATAAGATTGATATTTGAAAATCAAGAATTAAAGGGCTAGCTAGTAACATAGAACATGAAGCAATAGGATAGAGAGAAGAAAGTGAGTCATTTTAATGTAATAGTGATATTTCATTGAGCTATTTAAATTAATTCAAAAATTATTTCATAAATGCCTAAATATATGATTTCTCATAAACTTAAATATGAAAATGTTCCAAGGTAATTGCATTAGGATACATTCCTCCTTGGAAATTTTATTCTTGGGTGTTACCATGTGTATTAAGAAATGTATTGAAGAAAGGACTTTAGCAAGAGAGTGTATCTTGAACTCGTTTATTTTTATCTTAGTAACTGAGATTCAGGTTACATTCATAATTATAAGCCAGAAATAGAATCTTTGTTTTCTCTCTAAAATAAGGCAGTCTTTCAAGTTCTAAATCTCACTGTCATTACCCCTCTTAAGTACAAGATGTAAATATCTAATAGATACTTTCCTCTTTTCTAAATAATAGGAAAGGATTTTTAAAAATTTTATTACAAGGGGGGAAAAAAGACTTTTAAATAGATCAAATATCCAAATGTTATTTAGAATAGCTATATGTAGACATAGATTCAGATGTACATAACTAACTAAATAAAAAACACAAGCTTAATGATACTAAGCTGAATTGGTTTCGGTTTCAGCTCACTTTAAGTATTAACATTAAAAATAACACTATGGTATTATTCTTATTTTACTACTGAGTACAAATTTGCTTTTACACTAATTTTTCATCTTACATATTAATCTTCAAAAATCATTATTTGCCTTTATTTGAAGAAAAAAAATCCTCCCATTAAGGACAACACATTTTGAACAGTCAACAAAATCCCTTCCTCAAAAAGGCTATGTCAGTCACCATGCCCTATGTCCCTCTGGGCTGAAATGATATTTGATTTGGTGAGGTGAGCCGTATATCACAAGTACTCCCACTGCTGCGTGAGGAAATATTTCATTGCATAGGAGGCAGGGATGGATTTAGAATTACTCTGTGCTCTCACATGCTATATTTTATCTTAGGATACATCATTGACATATTCTCTATTTCATCAAATTTGTTACCAGCTTGCCTGTTGCCTGCATTCTCTCTCTTTCAAGTACACATACATACATACACACATGCACACCATTGATAGAAATCACAAAGCTATTTTTTCTTTTTCCTTTTATTCACTCCCAGTAGATCTTTCTTTTCCCTGTAAGCTTACCACTTCTGAATTTAATGATCTGTGGTTTGAGTTCATCATTTAAAGGAATCACATCTTGCTAAATTTTGTATCCAAGGCACCGGTACATAGTGTCTATACTCACTAAATAGGCCAAGCTTGGTGAATTAATAAATAAAAGATTTGGTAAGAAAAGGTCTATCATTATCTTATCCCTTGAAATGACAATGTTGAAACTTACAGGATGGAAGGCATCTCATTATTTCAGACAAGTTCAAATTAATTTTATTCTGATGTAGGGTTTTGAAATAATATATCATTATCTTTGACTGGCCATATCAAAACCTGAACCCAGTTTGGAAAATATTTATATGTCCAAATATTGGATTAGAGAAAAGCATAGCATTTTTTGGTAAATTGTTCACATAGAATTTTCCATATTCCAACCACCTATCAAAAACCATCAAAGATATAAAATATAATTTCTTTCTAGAGAAGCACATTTATATTTCCACAGTTTATTTCCAGTTTAGGTTTAGCTAGACACAAACATTATCTTATTAAAACTTTTATAAGATTTCATTGTTTAGGACTTAAAGGTAACTATTAGGAAAGGTTTTATATTATATTGTTTTGAAAGGGAATTTATTATTGCTTAGTTTAAGAAATTACATGCCTACCCTCCCAAGTGACTTTGATTTTCCTAAAATAACTGCAAGCATTTCTTATTCAATCAACCAATCAATACATATTTATTGACCTGCTCTATTTACCAAGACTATTAGGTACTGGCTATTCTAAGTTATTTGACCTTGAATTATTGCTTTACTTGGGCAGCTGATATATAATAATGGCAGCACATCTTGTTTCATTTTTATTTACTTATAGTTATCTCTTAGTTTTTCTGTTTAACCAATATTATTTTTCATACAATTTAAAATTTATAATTCTTTAGGAGTTGTAGTCTTCCTCATTTACCATTACTCCTATGCTCTTTCCATAAGGCATTTTTCCCTTTGCATTCTGCTTTTTCTCCCCAATATTCTTCTGAACACTTAATTTGTACTTTATTTATAGATATCTGGTCCTTGATTTTTTCTTGATTTTTAAGAAAATAATATCTTCCCTAAAAAATGTTTAAGACAGTGTCAAATCTTTTTTTAATTATGTCTTCATCACACAATAATTCTGATCTACCCTAAATTATAAAATTTGCTATACCATGCTTGCTATAGCAGGAGGTAAATCATTATGTTTCCAGATCTCTCCTTGACTGGAAAATCTTAATGCTTTCACCATTTTCTATTCATTCCTGATGTTACAATGATTTCTTCTTAAATTTCAGAGGGGAATTTCTACTTTGTACAATGCCACATTCTGCATCTTGTAGTCTGACTTCTGGTAATCAGGCCTTTGTTTCTCTCTTGTAGTCACATATTTTGTTGTTGTTGTTTTCAATTTCTTCTACAGAAGAAAAGTCTGCATCAGACTTTTATATACTGATTAGAATTCACTTTAAATGTCACTATACAGATAAATCAATATGTGAAGGTGAAAATGACTTGAAGAGCTTTGTCAAGATAAGTGTTCTTTATCAGACATCATGGGAGTTTTGAAACCAGAAGGATCCTTTAGGGCTTACTAAATTCAATGACTTCATGCACTGCAGATGAGGAAACTGAGCCCAGGGAGAGAAGACTTGCCCAACTTAACATGAACAAATTCTGTTCTCTTTCTATTTCATAGCACTAATGGAAGCTATCTAAAAAGTGATTTTAAGTTAGTCTTTCTTTCTCTTTTTTTCTTTTCTTTTCTTTTTTTTTTTTTTTGAGTTTGGCTCTGTTGCCCAGGCTAGAGTGCAGTAGCATGATCTTGGCTCACTGCAACCTCCGCCTTCCAGGTTCAGACTCTGCCTCTCCTGCCTCAGACTCCCAAGTATCTGGGACTACAGGCACTTGCCACCACGCTCAGCTAATTTTTGTATTTTTAGTGGACAGGATTTCAACATGTTGGCCAGGATGATCTGGATCTCTTGACATTGGGATCCGCCCACCTCAGCTTCCCAAAGTGCTGGGATTAAAGGCGTGAGCCACCGTGCTCAGCCTAAATCTTGCTTTAATAGTTGTTTGTTTTTATTTTATTTCCCCAGAAATATCTGGATATGGTGGGTTTTATCTTCTCTTTCAAGAGTTCTGACATTCTTTCCTTATGATTCAGTGGGCTAGCTTGCATTCTCTTGACCATGCATCAGCATAAATCACGTTCTATTATTTTTTTTCTAGTTTTACTCCTATGCTACAGTATGAAATCAAGATAAGATAAAGGGAAACTACTGTAGCTACTGGACTATCCTCTATGGGCTTGTGTAAAAATATCCCTTTCCAGATAAATATATCTCTGCTTTCCCTCAAACAATAGTTGGAGCCACAAATAAGATGGTTTAGAGATATTTGCAACACCCACATGACCTAGCATATTGTGCTAAATGCATTTCTGTGGAATTTTTACTTTGGCCACTCATTAAGCCAAGTCATCATTAACACCTGCATGATTAAAGAAAAGCACAAACTCAAAAATAGCAAGAACTATCCCACAGCAGTGTCCTGCTGCCTTATAATAGTTTTTTGTTTGTTTGCTTGCTTTTAAGGTATCCTTTCCTATTGTTTTCCTACCTCTCTACCCCAGGCCTCCTTACATACATTTTTTATCTCTGTGAGCAGCTCACTGAGGTCATTCTTTATACTCCTAGTTATACTTTCTTTCGGTTTTTTTTTTTCTGAGATGGAGTCTAAGAGCCTCTCTGTCACCCAGGGTGGAGTACAGTGGCGTGTTCTCGGCTCACTGCAACCTCTGATTCCCTGGTTCAAGTGATTCTTCTGCCTCAGCCTCCTGAGTAACTGGGATTACAGGTACTCGCCACCACATTCAGCTAATTTTTTGTATTTTTGGAAGAGACAGGGTTTTACCATGTTGGCCAGGATGGTCTCAATCTCCTGACCTGATGATCTGCCAGCCTCTGCCTTGCAAAGTGCTGGGATTACAGGTGTGAGACACCGCGCCCAGCCAACTAGTTATGCTTTCAAAGTTAAGTTTAACTTTTTTGTTGTCCTTAGCCTAATGGTATCAGCATTATGTGTCTTTTTCAAATGAACCTGAGAATGATGAAGTCTTCCTTCTATAAAGGCACTCTTGCTGTTGAATGTTCTTTGAGGTTTGATGCAGAAACCACTTTTATGACCATAATTGTTACTAAACTATTCATTAAAGGATCAGTGATCCACAAGCTTCACACTTGTCCAGAAACAGTCAATAGTTAAACATCTTAAGAAATTGAAAGAACTAAACAAAACTAGTAGACTGGAGAGTTTAGAAACATGCTGTGAACCAATGTTTAAGAAATAATTCACTGTGTAAAATTAAATTAGTTTAACTATAAAATTAAAAGATGATATTTTCACTTAACAATAAAACTCCCAATCAAATGGCCTGAGAAGATGGATCTTATACCGGTGCTTGATATACATTTTAGGTAATGTTTTTGATCCTTTATTCATCAACTTGGATATTAACAAAATTCAATTTCCTATAACAGTAATTCTTCAATTTTTTTTAAATCAGTTTTAAACAGAGGTGTAGAAATGAAAGACAGCCACAGTTCTAAGTATTTGATTTGCTGTGATAGATAAGTGAATAAAATAGATTCTTAAGGCTGGAAAATTCCACAATGGACTAGCAATGCCTAGTAGCTCATCAATGAAGCAAATTCAATACATTGATCTGATCATGCCCAATTCCCCTGTTACCTACTAAAACTTTTCAATGTACAAATAATACAGTTATAATGATATTTTTGCTCAACTTCTAAGAAGGCACAGGCCACAAAATTTGTATGACTTGCAGCAGCCAAGAAATAGAGTTCATGTGTTAGGAGATTGGCCTGAATTTCCTCATTGCTGTGATAGAATGGATAATACCAACTCCAAGAATTCATAGAACACAGATGGATACATGGGGAACCAAACCAAGAGTGAATAAGTTAAATGATTAGTTCATTCAAGGAGCACTCATCAATTGCCTACCAGGCATGTGTCAGTTAAATACAGCTCAGGGAGCACTAGCTTGTTTCTTTAAACGTTTAACTCAGGAAACATTTATCCTGTTGGAGAATGAGATCTTCCCGGCATGAAGGACTGACTCTGGGTTAAAAGTTAATAATAAATCGGCAAACTTTATTACAATGGTTTGCTTGTAGAATGATTTGTTTACTTTTTTCAATTTTCCAAATTTTCAATAATGTTTATATGACATTCATAACTTTAAAACTCCTGTGCAATTAAGCTGAAATAAAAAAATCTACAAAACAAAAAATAAAACCAGCAGATATACAAATTTTAAAAATTAAACTCTTTTGTGTATTCAAGTCCTTTGCCCATTTGTATCAGGTTGTTTGACATTTTGTTGTTGAGTTGTAGGAGCTCTTTACATATTCTGGATATTAATAATATCAGAGATCTAACATTGTCAAATTGATAGAGGCAGGAAGTAGAATGGTAATTACCAAGTGCTAGAGGGGAGAGGAAAAGGGGCAGTTTGATGGATAAAGTTTCAGGTTTGCAAGATGAAGAAATTCTGAAGATCTATTTCACAACAATGTGAATGTATGTTAACATGACTGAACCGTACACTAAAAATTGTAAAAATGTCTTTTTTATCACAATTTTTTTAAATACATGAAAATAAAACACTTGTGACAGAATAATAAATCAGGCTGTGTTTAAAAAGAAACTAGAATCAAGCAAACAAGTCCTATAATGGTAGTTCTTCAGTGAATTAAAGTTCACTACTACCAGATGTGTTATTCCTAAACTATTAGTAAGAATAAGACCTACCTGAAATGCATAAGGATAACATTTCAGTTTCAGCAACAGCAACAACAAAATTCTAATGTCATAATAAGGTAGGTTTAACTAGTTGATGATTTTTTTAAAAGTTAGGTTTTTCTTTGTTAATTTATAGAAATCATCTGAATGCATAATAAGCAATCAAGGGTTCATTTATTTTTATTTGCCCTAGTTTGGTCAAATTGTTGCTAGCATAATGTTTAGGACTAATTCTTAAACCTTAATGAACTATTATTTTGTTTTCTCTCTCCGTCTTCCTTTTGAGACAAGGTCTTGCCCGTCGCCCGGGCTGGAGTGCACAGGCGGGGTCAGAGCTCACTGAAGTCTTTTACTCCCAGCTTCAAGTGATTCTCCCGCTTGGGCCTCCCAAAGCCAGGTGTTTCCTTTACTAATTTAAAAATGTTACTGTAGTCTTGGTCTTTGCAAACCCCTTTAAAACCGCCAGCGTCAGCTTGTCTGATTGAAATACGTGGCCTGAGAAAACTCCTAGGCGTCCAATATGACAAACAGGTGCTACGCTCATTTTGCGGGAGCCTGGCCTCGGCAAGCCTGCCGCCGAACTGAGCCGCACTTTAGTGATCTGTTATCATCGATGCATTAAAACGAACAGACACCCCCTCCTGCCTGTACGGCAGAACTCATTCTGACTCTGGAGTTAGCGTTTGCGACAGCCTTCTAACCCACGGATGTGTCCCTGGAGACCGGGTTTCTAGAAAATGTAGGAGCGGACAAGGAGAGGGCGAACGGGGAAGGAACTGCGAGGGTCATCACTTTCCCGACTGGGCGAGGGGTGGCACCGGAGCCCCGGGACGGGGGGCTGGGAGGGAGGGCGAGTCGCCAGTGGAGGCGAGGCCACAAAGTCAGAGGAAAGAGGGGACGACGGAGCCACAAAGGCAGAGCGGCAGCAGGCGGGGCGCGCGGCGGGCACGAGGGAGAAGCGAGGGAGGCGGAGCTGCCCGGCCGGGGGCGGGGGCGCGGGCGGGAGCGGGCGCGAAGGCGGCGCCGTAGCAGCCCCACCCGGGCCGGACGCACGAGGGCCGGGGCCGGGGTGAGCGCCCGCCTCCGAGCTGCCCCGCGCCCGGCGCCGCGCTCCGCTCTCAGCCCCCTCTCGGCGGCCCGGAGTGCGCGGGAGTTTGCCCCGGAGAGCCGCGAAGTTTCCTCCGAAGCTGCGCTCCTGGAACGGCGGCACCTGCAGGCGCCGGGCAGCTGCCAGTGAGGTAACCGCGCTGGGGCTGGGGCTGGGGCTGGGGCTGGGGCTGGGGCTGCCGCTGCGGCTGGGGGGCCCTGGACGGGGCACTGCTGGGTACCCGCGCCGGGAACGGGGTCCGGGGGGCGGGGACGTGCGCCCTCACCTTTCCAGGTGCTTCGCCGCAGGGGCTGCGGGAGGCGTCTTCCTTTTCCCCTCTCCCCCTCCAGTATCCAGCCCACTTCCCTTCACTTCAGCGGACGGAGGACAGGAGGTGGGGGGGCGGGGCGGGGGAGGATCCTGACTTTCTGGGGGCGCTGGAGGAGGACGGGCGCCTGAACTTGTCAGCCACCTCCGCCGCACTCAGGCGCCCCAGCGGGGCACCCTGGGCTCCAGGATTCGGGCCAGCCCCGGTTTGCGGCCGGCAGAGGCGGGAAGGAGGACGGCGGGAAGAGCAGCCTTGAGTTTCTGCTGCCCGTCTGTCCGGTCCTCCGGCGTGTGTGGCTGCAAGACGAGCATCCCTGCTGCGGGGGCGCCTCCTTTGCGGCAGTCCCGAACTCCGCGACCTGGCTCGGGCTCGGGCGCAGGCTGCGGGCGAGGTCGCAGGGAAGTCAGGGGCGAGCCCGGCCCGAGCAGAGGGCTGGGGAGGGGCGATCTAAGGACGGGCTTTTTTTGCGCGTGGGCTGGGGAGAGAAGGAATGGTGTGTTTATTTCTGCTGCTGTTACTTTCACCCGGTTACCTGCCCCCTCTTCTGCCCCGTTTGAACATCCTGCCTGTCAGCATGTTTCTGTTAGAAGGTGTTCTGGTTGATGCCTGTCGGGAGTTATTTCCAACTAAGTTCACAGGTGCCAAGTCTGGAGCTGCAGGCCCTCCTCCTTTCTCTCCCTGCGGTCCACCCCCAGCTCCCTCCCACAAACAAACTGTGCCTGCGTAATTCCCAGGGTTTTCAAAGCGATGGCAAGTGAATAATATACAGTGTGTGTGTGACTTTTTCCCCCATCATGCTATTAGATCCAAGTCAAAACGCCGTGGATGCTTAATAGGACTCCCTTTTCTCCGTTTTTCTGATAATTGAGAGTATTACCAATGTTTATTTTTCTTCGCTTTAACCTCAGTATTGCATTAATCTGTCTTGCACAATTTTATTTACACTGTTATTCCTCTCGGTTTGAAGGACATGGGCTTCTTTTCAACTCATATACACACCCAACTGCAGTGTGACCATATTTAATATTTATCTGTCTTCTAATTCAGTTGCCTGGTACCTGCTAATTCTAGTACATAATCATAACACCATATGCTTGCCAACCCACTTGAGGAGAAGGTGAATGCTATTGTTTTTCATGGGCAAGAGTACCGGGAACTACCTTCTATTATTGCTCAAAGGGTGTAAGAGCTTCAGTCAAAGTGAATCAAATTTACAAAACAATATTACAGTTCTACACAGACAAACAGAATATGATTCCTAGGCACTTACAGTGGACTAGTCATTGAGGAAAAATTAAAATCCTCTCATCACATGGAAAACATTTAGGTTGCATATAGTCAATAAGAAATAGCACACACTGAATACCTCCAGAAAACAAGAAGAATGTTCCTCTTCCCTCATTTGGCTTTTATCTCCTTCATTATAGTACTGTCCACCAGAAAATGAGGACCTTGCATATAGATGTTGGTGTGTACCAACTAAACACCATATATTTTTTTTAATGCAGAGGCTTGGTGATAGTCCAAAAACATAAATGTTTTAAATCATTACCAACCATCTGTTCTCTCCCACTCACAGCACAATGTTTTATTTTCACAGGTATCTAAACGTACTTACTCATTCCATACATTCGCATGACCATCCTGAAAGCTGTAATGGTATCTGATGTTAACCCAAGTTCAGTAACTGTTGTGTTTGGCTTATTACACCACAAGCTTTGCTTCTTTTATTTTCAATGAAAGAAGACATTTTGAAAGTTTCAAAGCATTTGGCCAAAGCTGGCGTATACTCCAGTAAAAATCTGATTGCTTTTTTCCCACCACTTTTTTTGTTACCAGAAATTGGAAATTAGTACAGCCGCAGGGTCCTCCTGATGACCTTCTTTTCCTTTCTTCCTGTCACAAGGATGCATTTGATGCTCTGAAGCAGTGCGTTAAACAGCCCTGTGACTTCAGAAAGTTAGTGTGGTTAGAGTGTAACATCTTCCAAGAAAGAATTTACAAAATAAGAGACTAACTTAATATTACAAACTCCAAATTCTGTAGAACTAAGAAATGCACATAGTTGCCCACGTAAATATTGGATATGAATGGCAAAGGATGTGGGATAGGATATGAATAACATGTTTACTTCTATAGTGTCCTTTGTATTTGTATTGGGGAATCTGGATGAGTTGGTATGTAATCAGCAGATAGATTCACATTGTTTGCTTTGTTGGTGTCATCAATAAAGCAAAATTTGAGATATTCAGTTCCCCTATCCAAGAAAAGTTTCCCATTTAGGGGTGTTTGCTCTAATTAAAACTTCAATGTTAGAGTATTTTTTATCATTCAAATCTCAGTTACCTAATAAATAGTTTGTTCCTTTAGCATAGACAGCAGATTAGGAAAATTCTCTTCACTCAAATATAGGCTCAATGTCCCAAAGCATTTTCATATTTTTTGAGGAAAAAGATAATGATCTTTTTCATACTTTACAAATAATTGATATGCACTTAAAGGTTATCAGGAACCAAGAAAAAGTGGAGCATTATCACTAGCTACACTGCTCTATACTGCTCTTTGACCTGAAAGTGTTAAGATTCTCCTAATTTAGAAGGATTGCATTGGACAGAATAAACCCAAACTGTAGATAATTTTGAAAGTAAAGTTGCCTTTAAAAATATAGTCTAATTAAAGCCTTTGGATATTACATAAGAACATGTTACATCTTGTTTTTCTGTATACTAAAAATGAATTATTTAGGGGAAACAGTTTCACCATGTATAGTAAGTACTCTGAATTATTCATGTTAATGAGAGAAATAGAGTCAAAGATAATGTAAAATCATGGTTATTTAAAAAGTCATCTGTGTTTGTCTTTGGAATGTATTGCATGTTTAGTTTGAAAAAGATTTTCATAGTTATTGTGAGCAAGTTGCCTTTCTAATTATTTTGTTGCGTTTAGGTTAATTTTTAAATGAGCTTACATACCTCAAACACCAAAACCCATTTGTGGGGAGGTGGGGAAAATGGACAGCCTTCCCAGAAACAAGCTAGGTGGCAGAAGTAAGCAAACCTGGTATGAAACTTTGCAGGAGATTATATATAATTCACAAAAAGATAATCAAAGCTTGATTGTATACCAGTTTAATGAATGTATGTTAAGGACTAGATATGTTCCCAGCAAAAATAAAAGTCTTAGAGTCAAAGTTTGAGAAATTCAATCCCACTTTACATGTAAAAGAGGTGGTTAATATATTTTTAAAAGTGATAATGGGGTGATCCTGAAAATTAGGATGCACTGCAGTTTTAAGTGTTTTCCTAAAGAATACATATGTGTTTGGCATTAAATGACATTCCTAGACCTTATATGTGAATATGTCCTTTCCAAGAGAAGGAGTAGCAAGAAGCCATCTAAATAAGGGGTTTGGTCCATTTGATCTCTGTACCTATACTCCAAATCAAAAACACATTTCATCAAAGAGAAGCTCTCAATTGTTCCAGTGGACCAGGTTAGATAAAATAGTTGAAGTTCAGCAAGACTGCCAATTTAACAGATTTCTATTGTGTTTTTCAAAAGCACTAGGGCAAAATTGGTTGTGGATGAGTTACTTGAGCAAGAAGCTGATTCATAACATAGCATTAAACATCTTGTTTATAGTCAGTGTTTAGTGGACGTAGATTTTGTTGAACTGTTAGTTCTGTGGACTATTTGAATTTAGAAAATCTCTGTGTGGAAGGTTAGAACTGCCAAAAATATATAATGGGAAAATAAGATAAGATCATTTTTATTTCAAAAATTCACAGCAAAACTGTAACTTTTATAGAAATAAGGAGAATGGTGATAGAAAAGTAGCTGTACCCTTCCGAATAGAGACTATGTTCTCATCATAAATGTGCTCACTGCATAAAGTCTAGGGATGCTTTTTTTTTGAGGAAACATTTTCATTTTTTATAAGCATGGCATTTTTAAAAGACTTGACTAGACTGAATATTTTTAAAGAAATATTGTGGTTGGAAATATAATTGAGACTCACAGGATAAATTTCATATACATTTATTAAAGGAATCCGTTTCTTCTTATCAGTGCCTAAGTCTTAGGATCAAAATTATGCATTTTTTAATAGAGCTGGAAAGAACCTTAAAAGTAATTTATTCCCGTGTCCTCATTTTATGGTTACAGAAATAATGGGGACCTACAGTGATCATGATGAACTGCTAAAGGTCACAGTGGTAGCGGCAGAGCAGAAACTAGAAACCTGGACTTCCGACTCCTCATTCAGCTACCTCATAGAAAGTTAGATTCGTTACGTCGTAGAGTTAACTCCTTCTGGCCATCACGGGATCAACTAATACATGATAGTCATGAAATAAAGCAGTGCAGGGGTAAATGTAGAAGACTTGTGACTTGCTGTCTTCTCTCATGCATTGAGTAATCATTATGGACCAGACTGTGATCCTTGACCCTCTTGGACTCTGTCCTCTTTTTAAGAAAACATATTCTGTTACCCCCTTATTATCCTTTTTTTATATAATAAGAAAAAGAATAAAGAAGAGGAAGAAAGAGAAAGAGGAAGAGGGAGAGAGGATGGGGATATTGCTTTATTGCCCGGGCTAGAATGCAGTCTAAATATGGGTATGCCTATAATTGTACTTAATAATGGAGACATAAAAGAAAATGAGGGAAGAGAATAACAAACAAGGAGCCAACCAACATTTCGTTTAAACTTCTAAGTTGATATGATGTGGTACTGATAAGAGTGTATATTTTGTGTATTTAAAGTGGAGAGTTCTATAAATGTTAATTACGTTTACTTGTTCCAGATCTGAGTTCAAGTCCTGGATATCATTGTTAATTTTCTGTCTCATTGATCTGTCTAAAATTAATGTTGAAGTCTCCCGCTATTATTGTGTGGGAGTCTAAGTCTCTTTATTAGTCTCGTATGTCTGGGTATTCCTGTATTGGGTGCATATATATTTAGGATCTTTAGCTCTTCTTGTTGCATTGATCCTTTTATCATTATATAATGTCCTTCTTTGCTTCTTTGGATCTTTGTTGCTTTAACGACTATTTTATCAGAGGCAAAAATTGTAACTTCTGCTTTTTATTTATTTATTTTAGCTCTCTGGTTGGTTGGTAAATCTTTCTCCATCCCTTTGAGTCTTCGTGTATCCTTGAATGTGAGATGGGTCTGGATGCAGCATACTGATGGGTTTAGTTTTTTATTCAAATTGCCTGTCTGTCTTTGGATTGGGGGACTTAGTCAATTTAAATTTAGAATTAATAATGATATATGTGAGTTTAATACCGCCATTTAATATTAGCTGGCTATTTTGTCCATTAGTTGATGTAAATTCTTCATTATATTGATGCTCTTTTTGGTATTTTTTAGAAAGGCTGATACTGTTTGTTCCTTTCTATGTGTAGTGGTTCCTTCAGAAGCTCTTGCAAAGCAGGCCTGGTGGTGATGAAATCTCTGAGTGCTTGCTTATTTGCAAAAAAACTTTATTTTTCCTTCATTTATGAAGTTTAGTTTGGCTGGATGTGAAATTCTTGGTTGAAAGTTCTTTTCTTTAAGGATGTTGAATATTGGTCCCCACTCTCTTCTGGCTTGTAGGGTTTCTGCTGAGAGATCTGCTGTTAGTCTGATAGGCTTCCCTTTGTGGGTAACCTGACCTTTCTCTCTGGCTGCCCTTAGTATTTTCTCCTTCATTTCAACCCTGGTGAATCTGACGATTATGTGCCTTGGGGTTGCTCTTCTTGAGGAGTATCTTTGTGGTGTTCTCTGTATTACCTGAAGTTGAATATTATCCTGCCTTACTAGGTTGGGAAAATTTTCCTGAATAATATCCTGGAGCATTTTTTCCAGCTTGGATTCATTCTCTTCGTCACATTCAGGTACACCTATCAAGCGATTAGGTCTTTTCACATAGTCCCATATTTCTTGGAGACTTTGCTCGTTCCTTTTTATCCTTTTTTCTCTAATCTTGTCTACTTGTTTTATTTCATAGAGTTGGTCTTCAACCTCTGATATCCTTTCTTCTGCTTGATCAATTCGGCTGTTAAAACTTGTGCATACTTCACGTAGTTCTCGTATTGTGTTTTTCAGCTCCATCAATTCACTTATTTTCCTCTCAAAATTGTGTATTCTTGTTAACATTTCGTCAAACCTTTTTTCAAAGTGCTTAGTTTCTTTGGATTGTATTAGAACAATTCTTTTAATTCACAGAAGTTTCTTATTATCCACATTTTGAAGCCTGCTTCTGTAATTGGAACACACTTGTTCTCCATCAAGCCTTGTTCCGTTGCTGATGAGGAACAGGGATCCCCCGCTGAGGGAGAGGCATTCTGATCTTGGGTATTCTCAGCCTTTTTTTGGCTGTTTTCTTCTCTTCGTTATAAATTTATCCATCTGTGGTCTTTGTATTTACCATCTTTGTAATTGGGTTTCTGAATGGACGTCCAACTTATTGATTCTCAGCGCCGAAATCTGAGCAACCCACTGCACCGACTAAATCAGCGGTGTTAAGATTGATGGTGCTTTTCTGACTCTGCACCAAGAACCTACGCTCCGAGGCACCAGCAAAACCGCCTCTCTGGTCACAAGAGTCGCGCTGGCGACCCATGGGGCTCCTCCACTGGGAATCTCCTGGTGCGTGAGCAACAAGAATTCATGTGAAGGTGTGGCGTCCTCTCGTTCTTTGCGCTTTCACTGGGAGCTACAATCCCGAGCTGCTAGTGATCAGCCATCTTGGATCCTTATTATCCTTAAAAGGCATTCATAAATAAGTACAGAATATAGTTGTAATTTTTAAAAGCTAATAAAATAAAAGTAATGTATAATAAAATGTGTATTTCACTGCTGATGCTTGGGGATAACATCACTAGACACATAGTAAAATCAGCACTTGCATGAATATATGATGAATAAATTTGAATTTAAGACAAATAAAACATCAGAAGACATCCTGTGAAAGAAGTACATGAAAGTGAAAGAATGAGGATAGACTTAAACTAGTGTTGAGATACAACCCAGTCTTACTTGTATATAACAACACAAAGAAGGAAGTAATGAAATAAGGAAAATTTGCAAAGTCAAATGGTAGACTCTTGGAGTGGAAAAATGTAAAAGTATGATATTTTGCAAATGAGAGAGTAAATACTCTTCTGGTAAAATCCCAAAATTACTTTCTGGAACATTTTCATGTTGTTACTAATGTGAATTCTATTTCAAGAGATGCAGGTTACTCACCATATTGTCAATAAGTAAAATACTTCCAAATTAAAAATTACTGATTTGATGCTGAGTTGGTCTTAAGTTTAATTTCTTTCTTTCTTTTTTTTTTTTTTTTTTTTTTTTTTTGTTTGAGACGGAGTTTTGCTCTTGTTACCCAGGCTGGAGTGCAATGGCACGATCTCAGCTCACTGCAACCTCTGCCTCCTGGGCTCAGGCAATTCTCCTGCCTCAGCCTCCTGAGTAGCTGGGATTACAGGCATGCGCCACCATGCCCAGCTAATTTTTTGTATTTTTAGTAGAGACGGGGTTTCACCTTATTGACCAGGATGGTCTTGATCTCTTGACCTCATGATCCACCCGCCTCGGCCTCCCAAAATGCTGGGATTACAGGCTTGAGCCACTGCACCCGGCTTAAGTTTAATTTCTATCAACATTGTAGTCCATCAATTCTAGCGTTGGTTCATGAAATAATTAAACTATCATTATTGTAAATTGCTGGGCTTTTGGTGGGAATTTAAATAAAATTCTTAATTATGATTATATATCGGATTCTACAGGTTGATATAACATTTAGTTCAATAGGACATGTAAAGTTTATATGAAATATTTTTGGAAAAACTTCATAAAATTGGACTGCCTCACCGCATACACACTAAAAACCAGTAGCACCTCCAACCCCTTCCCCCAATAATTTGTGACAACCCTGACCATACCCAGCCCTAACTGAAATATTCTGTAGGGGTGTTATTTGCCATTATGAGAGCCATAGAGCCAGATAACCAAGATTTGTATGTAGGCATGGATTATTTTTCATGCCCCTACCTATCTATCTTTACTTCTTTTAAGTAGGACCATCCCATTTGTTCACTGGTCCCCTGCCTCTAATGGACCGGAACCACAGACCTCACTGCTGTCATGCAGGTCATGTTCTAATCCTTTTTTGTCACTGTCACCTTTACAAAAATTCACTTCTTCTGGTCCTCATTTCTCTTAGGAATCTATCTTTTTTGGGGTGACAATAAGTGATAACAAACTGAAGTACATGCTAGATAATATATTAATTGTCTCAGGCCTTAACTTTGCTTAAATATGTATCTCCAGAAAGCATTAAAGTCTACATATATATGTGGAATATTATATATATAAATATATATATAATTCATATATGTATAAACTATACACACATAAATACATATGTATATATAGAAACGTTATTACACACATATGCATGTATGTATAATGTATTTATGTGAAAATTTATGAAACCATGTATGTATACACATGTAATTTTAGGCTTTGAAAAAACAGGAAAGGGGTATTATTAAGGCTTATATTTTTAATGCCCTTGAAACAGGCTTATGCAAAAAAGAACTGCACTAGTTCAATACTGGAAGTTATACCACAAAACACAGTGCTATGAAGTATGCTTATAGTAAAAGCCCCAAAGCTATTATAATCCAAATAAACTGCTGTATTAGAATTTTGTTATGTTGCTTGTGATAGATGCATCCTGTGCTAGCATATTAGAAGTTGAGGGGAAGGGGTGTGGCCAAATTTGTCTGTTTCAGAGGTATTTAATCTGTGCACTGTTGACATCTTAAAAGCCCACCAACATCTCTTCTCTTTGAGCAATATATAGTATTTGTAGAGAGATTAGAGGATTTTGAAGATTACTCATATAAACAATATACAGGAAAGTATAGGATCCCAGACAGAAGCAAGGAAGAAATTGAGAATGAAATTCAAACTTTCTTACTTCTGTCTACTGGACTGTAACTTAAGTTTTGCTCTTGAAAATGAAGAGTTAATATGAAATATCATTTCAGTATTAGCTACAGCATCTTGAATTTATTAAATTGTGTGATATTTTTTCTTAGCTTTCTTCCCACTGAGGGTCTATCTTATGTGTTTTTAGACCATTGTATGGCCTATTCTTTTTAAAGAAAGAAGCTTTTTAATGTAAGCACAGCACTTGAGATTGAAGTCAATAGTGTGTGTGTGTATTGTATGTATGTGTGGGAGCAACCAATTGCTTTGACACAATCACAATATTCTATACATAGAAGGGCATGTTTTACCCACTCAGGAGAGGCAGCTGTTCCTACAAAGAGGATGCAGCAATTATATAGAACACAATTTGATCTGTGATTGTTTTGCTGTGTATTGTTCATTCTTACTGGAAGCTTCTTGGTCAATTGAATGGCCCAACATTCAACCTCAGACTGACCCCTAACTTTATTTGGTTTACTTCTGTTACAATTTCTAATACGAGTATAGTGGTGCAATGGGAATTCAGAGAAGATGAACTTGAGGTTGTTGGATTGGGGAGGCGATAAGGAAAATAAGGTGCTTCTTTCATTTGAATGGCACAAAGATCTATATAGGCAGTGAAATTTTCTTCGAATAGCTGCCTTTTACTCTGCTTTTTATTTTTGTATGGAATAGAGGAAAAGCTTGTGAAAATAAAGCCCTCCTTCCTCTTTGTACTGTTAACTCTACTATACAAGAGAAAACTTTCTTTGTTGGAGTAAACAGATAATGACACATTCCTGTCCCATTGTTCAGAGTGCCTCCTTTTATGATAGTACTTAAATACTACCCTAAACTGAACTCTGTAACACTAAAAAATATGGTTAAGAAAAAATATATATACCCCGCTAATGTGGTGAAAGAAATTTCAGAAGCCTCTATTAGATATATGTGAAAATGAGAAAACCAAATAAGACAACACTGTCAATTCAAATGAATAATGCAATACTTACTTTTCCATTAGTTTCAGGAACAAGAAGCCCAAAATTCCACTTAATTTTGTGGTCATTTCTGTTGTTTTCTTTTTTTTTTTTTCTTTTCACAGATGGAATTAAAGCAATGACCTATAGTTCCAGCTTACTTTAAGCAAATATAGTCCATAAGGATTTAGATAAAATGATGTTAATTATGTATTTTAATGAATACATTTTAAAATTAAATAGGCACAGTTTTAAAGAAATTAATCTCTAAATTAATTTAGTTTTTTCACAGGATTCTTTGAACAGTAGATTAGAATGAGGATAATTTTTTTTTCCAAAAGATTAATTTCCCAAGTTATTTAAAAAAATGCTTAGGTGTTACTGACATTTTTTGGACAAAAAGCAGTAACTATCAACACCCTTTTACCTTCTAACATTTGCACTGTATTTTCAATTAGAAATTTTTATTATCAGAGAATGAGATTTTATTACTCCAGCAGATCTGGCATTCAGCTAGATGCACTGGTGTAGTCTTACTGGTTATTTGTAGCTGGAGCCCAAATTGTGCTGATTGTTAAATAATTTAAATACTAATCCTCCACTTGCATGAACACTTTTGTAACTTCAACCTATAAATACACCACTTGCCACTTGCTAAAACTCTAGCAAAGTAATTTTTTCAGATTTTACAGATCAGGGAATTAGAACAGCATTTAGGATAGAAATGAATTTGAAAATCACTGAAATCCGAGGTCCTAGAGCTTGTTCATCTAATAACTCCGACCTTTGATTCACCTTGGGGTTTCTCAATATACATACACCAACTACTATCCAGTAAGAATGTCTTGACATTATTGATATAATATATTTAATGCAGAGCACTCTGTAAGACATAATCACAGCTCAGCAAGTCCCTCTACATTGCCTACTGGCAGATCCAGCTCTATACCTGGCATTTCTTCTTGTCTATCTTAAAGAAACATCAAATGAAACATGTCAAAATCAAACTCATGATCTCTGCTCGTCTCACCTCAAAGGGGCAAGGTTCCCATAGTCCAAACTGGTTTTAATCTTGACGTTACTTCCCTTCAACTCCATTACCAAGGCTTTGATTTTGACCTTCAAAATTTATTACAAATCTGCCTCTGCCATCACACAACTGTAAGCTTTCACCATCCTTTGTGTAGAAAACAACAATAGCTTCGTGACTGATCTCCTGGCATTGTTCCTCACCCCAAATTCATCCTCCAGTGGAATACCAGAGGGAGCTTTTCAAAATGCAAATATGATAACTATTACCCTTCCAACTACAAATACCACTTAAATGAATTACCATTGCTTTATTTAAGATAAAGACCAAAACTCAGCGCCTGATTTTTGCAGTCCAGTAAGGTCAGCCTCCTTTGCTTTTATCTCTTTTGATGCTTTCATTCTTTCCTCAGCTTCAGCTGGCTGGCTTTCTTCAAGCTGCCCTAACATTCCAGCTCTCTCCCATCCCCCATCCCCTAAAAACACAAACTCAATCATTCCCTAGTTAACTCTTAGTTGACACTTTAAAGATATCAACTCAAATGTCATTTCCTCAAATAAGCCATCTCTTCCCCCTAAATTGCGTTAAATCCCATTATAATACACGTATAAGTATATACACATTTATGTACCTGTAGCCATTGCACTTAGTTGCAAATTCACATTTATTTGTCTAATTATTTAATAAACCACTAAGATAAGGGTCTGTCTTGTTTTGATGGTCCTTGTATTCCTACCAAATACTACAGCACATGCTTCAGAGTGGAAGTATAATGAATATTTGTCGAATAAATGTTGAGTGAACATCTCTAACTCCACATGTACAAAGTTACACGCATATACCATGTGCAAACACACGTACACACGTACCCCCTTACATTCTAATGAAAAATACATAAATAAGTAAATAAAAGCAAGTTTGTAAGCTATGATGTCCCACTTTTTTCTTTGTGACCTCACCAAATATCCTACTGCTCTTTCTTCTATTTCTGTTTCCTCTCCATAATTTATATGGGATTTGGGTGGTGCTACATTTACTTAGAAAGTATGGCATGTGTGTTGAATTTCTTATCCCCCTAAAGTAAATAAATGCCCAAGCATGCCTTTATGTTACTTCCTTTGACATATGAAATCCCTTGGTAATTTCAGGAATTTTAAAAGGCTTTACGTCATGAGGGTTTTATGCTCTTCTGTCTGTGTACACTCTGGCATTAAGAAGTGGTCTAAGATTTTACCATGATGGAGAAAATGAAAATCCTCTGAAAGTTATCTACTCATATGGCCCCCATATGAAAATAAGGAAGATGAAGGAGAACAGAAATTAAAATAAGGAAAAATATGTGAAATTCAAAAAGTAATATGAAAGTCTATGCTATAAATTAAAGGTTTATATTTTTTAAGAATTGCACAAAGGCTTCAAACCAGGTATAAAATAGTTAAGGAAGACATCTATCATACTGATGGGCACTTACTATGTTTTAGATACTATGCTAACCCTTGTGACTAAATTCTATAAGCTGCATTAAAACTGAGTTAGGTTAGCACTATTTTTATTTAAAGTATTCTTGCTTCAATGAATTTAGGGGAAACTCTAGAACATTTTATACCAGAAAGCAAGGAATTGCTGAAAAACAAAAGAAGAGCGTACATCAGAAGGACATAGCCAGATTTAAAGGACTCTTTCTGGTTAAATTTGGGATCTTTGTATGTAAAGAGTAATAAGGTACGTAATGGATTAGAGCACATTGAATAAGAAAAGAATCCATGAACCCAGAGTGTGTGAATGCACAGACTGGTTGGAGAGAAGGAAAAGCTCTGTTTCACTGAAGAATATAAGCTGATAATTAAAAGAAATAATAGAATAATAGAGCCACCTTTCTGCAACCACCATGAAAAAAGTAATTAAAAAAATCATCCACCATTGGGTGAATGGTTGATGGGGACAGGATATTCATTCATATTATCTCTATGTGTCACCCCACAGATTGCTTGTTAATTGAAAAGGGGAAAGTACCTTTACAGTTGGTGTCTGACAGATACCAGCTAACCAAATGATCAAACACAACATCACTAGAAGTAACACAAATGGAAATCATGTATTTTTTTTATGATACATGAAGAATGACACAAAAATCCCCTATAAAGTATTCTGTTACAAATGTTTAACCTGAGTCTAATCATGAGGAAATGATCAGGAAATTCCAAACTGGTAGATTTTCTTTAATACAACTGGCCCGGATACTTCAAAAATGTCAGTGTGATTAACAGAAAAAGCCTGGAATATTGTTCAGGAATAACAGAGACTAGGAGACCTGGAAACTAATTGCAAGACATCCATCCTTATTGATTAGATTCTGTACGAAAAAAAAAATCTATAGAGGATAATATTGGGGCAATGGGAGGAATGTGAATTTGGGCTATAGCTCATATAACAGTATTACATCCCTGTTCAAGTTCTTGAGTGTAATCATCACATTGGGGTTATATAGAAGAATGTGTCTTTAGGGAGAGGATATATTTGAAAGTGTTTAGAAGTGAAATCTCATATCTGCAACTTTCAAAGGGTTCAGCAAAAAGAAATTTTTTAAGTGTAAGAAAGGGAGAAATAGGCAAATAATTATGGGAAAATGTTAACAATTTTTAAATCTAGATAAAGATTATATACCATTAATTATATTATTGCTAATTTTCTGTAGGCTAGACATTTTTCAAAATAAAAATTGGAAAAAGTATATGATTTTAAGTTAGCTACCCAAAGGATAAAATAATTTTTATATATTGAAGTGAGCTTAAATGTTTGAAAGTTGTTTAATTAATAGTGTCTTCTCTATAAAGTATCTAAATATCTTTATTCAACATTGTGTAATAATTCCATAATTTATATAGCAACACTGAAGAAAAAGTGATCCTTAGAAGAATATGTTTCAGGTAACGTAGGAGATAATACTTCATATGGTAATATCAGAAAATATTAGATAAAATAAATGTTTTCCATTATCCATCTATATATGAGAACTTACTGACATGAGAAAATTTAAAAGGAAATGAGTCATCTATGGCAATATGTGTTTTATTCTTTCATCTCTTTCCTAAACATTAAAGTTGTTTGAATTTATGGCAGTATGAAAGGTAGACTTCCATACAGAATTTAACATTAAAAGAAAACAGCTATGCAAACAATTTGTATAGGTAATTATTAGCTGGAAGCTATTTGTACTCTAAGTTTATTGAATATACAAATATTATAATAAGACTTTGCACAAATGGAACCTTTTGATAATAAATCCATGTAAAAGACTGTGCCTTGGGGAATAATTCTAGATTTTATAAGTATATTTGAATCCCCTGCAAACAGAATGCAGACCTCTAGACCAAGTACATAACCATTTTTAATTCATAATATTTAATACCTAAAGTTTCAGAAAAGACAAGTAAAACAATGGAGAATGAAGCTTTTCTATTTGTACACATATTAAAACATTGCAATCACAGAAGAAATAGCAAAGTAGAACTATAAAACCTGTCTTCAGAAGTAAGCAAAATTATACTGAAAATCATAGTTGTTGGAAATAAAGAAATACCTAATCATTACCTGAGAAGTATTCCTGTTATTGCATATAGAACTCACTGATTAACTTTTTTTTTTTTTTGTGGTTGTTGTTTGCTTTTTGTGGTATTTATTGACCAGTTTAGAAAAAGCACTTTTGTAGTAAAATAAAATGTAAAATAGCCGCATTCTCTTCACGAACCTTGTACATTTACAATACTTCTTAAGACTATACACTCCCCACTAAATCATTTTTATTATATACTCAGAAGATAAAAATAAAATATAGAATCTTTCAATTTCCTTTCCTCATTTTAGATTTTGGTTACGTTTTTATTATGTTTCATATTTTTATATTTAAATGGAATCAGTGCACAAAATCAGTGTTTTCACTACTCTTTTCCTCTTTGAGTATTTTAGTTTATTTTATGAATAACCAGATTTTATGATCAAGGAGTTTCTTCTAGGGGGACTCATGCAGTGCTACTTCCTGGATTCTTTTGTGCCTAGACCACGTCCTCCACATGACCATCCTTTGCTCTTGCCTGTGTCTCTAGTCTATAAGCCATGTTTTGATTGCTTTCCATTATTAAAGGGAGCTAATGATGTGGAATAGCAGGAGGTGGTGTACACGGAATTCTACAGCTCCAGTGCGGGTCTTGTCTAGAATATCCTCTATCACCAAGTTTATTTCACTTACCCTCAAGTTGGAAACATGCAAAGCCCCTAACACTGTGCTGTGATTTCATAGTCATGACTTTCTGTTTTCTCCCATAGTACCCCATCTGGGAGAACACTCCATAGCTAATAAAAATGGTAGGAGAGTGTGCTATTTTCTTCAGCCTGACATCCCCAATTATTCTGAGTTTCAGTAGAAAAACAGATACCTTCCTTATAACCTATTTATGTCCCACTGTTCTGGTAAGATTTGCTGGATAGCCTTTTGGGACTATGATATTATTTGTACAAAGATCTATATCCAGCTCAGGGTTTGAGGGTATATGTGTCGATTCTTGTTCTCTTCTC
Organism: Saimiri boliviensis; assembly: GCF_048565385.1. Classification (NCBI taxonomy): domain Eukaryota; kingdom Metazoa; phylum Chordata; class Mammalia; order Primates; family Cebidae; genus Saimiri; species Saimiri boliviensis. Next base: position 50,329,695 of record NC_133461.1, read on the forward strand.
TTTTCCCTCTAGATTTTAAACAATTTAGTAGGTATGCTTGACAGCGGTTTTTATACTTTGTATTTTTGTTCTATTTCAAAAAAAAAGGAGGTAGAGTAAAAAAGCCTTTACTTCATCAATAGCAGAAGTTTCAGAGTTCTAGTTGCCACTTTTTTGCATTAAATATTTTATTTAATGTTTCAAATACAATTACATATATTGATAATTTAAAGAATAGTAAAAAACACCTATGTATTCACTATCACACTAAAGGGAAAGAATTTTTCCAGTATCTTTGAAGTGTCCTACTTTTGTCAGGGGAGATTAACTGCTTAATCAGGGGAGATTTGACCAACCAAATATCTCAGGCATTTAATATAATAAAGACCTGTTTCACATTCATGGCACAATTCCGTGAGGATCAGTGAAGCAATTCAGCTCCATGCAGTCATTCAGGGATCCAGGTTACTTCCATTTAGCAGTTCTGCCATATTTTACTGCCTCAAAGTCCTCCCCTGATTCCTCTGCAGATAAAATAAAGAGAGATAATGTGAGGATTTTATAGGATGTTTTTTAGGGACCAGGCCTTCAAGATGTGTGTATGACTTCTGCTCATATTCCACCTATTGCAAGGGGAAACAGAGTGAGGAAAATAAAAGGGGATTCATCATTGTCTCACCCATACCTTCTATATTCTCCTCTCATTCTCTTTCTTCAAGAGGTAACCAGCCTCCTGATTTTTGTGTTAAGGATTCCCTGTTTTGCATATGTACCTCTCTCAAGCAAATCTTGTTTAGTTTTGCTGCCCTTTGAGTTTTATAAAAATGGACTTATACTGCTGATACATGTTGCTTGGTTTTGTTTTTCTTCTTGCTGCTTGAAAATAATTTATGTTTTCTACATTTTGGAAAGAGTATACTATGTGTGCCCATTATGTAAAGTTTTAAAATCTGTTATTCAAATATTCTTATTTTCTTGCTAATTTTGTCTGAATGTTCTATCAAAGACTGAAAGAAGCATATTTTTAAAATTCTTATGATAGATATATCAATTTCTTATAGTTCTATCAATTTTTCCTTATATTTTTTGATCCTATGCTATCAGGTACATATGCATTTAGAATTATAATATATTTCTAGTACATTTAATTTTGTAATCAATATGTAGTGATTGCCTATATGCTTATGACTTCTAAATTTATGTATTCAGCCTAGACCTCTCTTTTGAGCTTGTATTTGTTTTCTATTGCTGTATAATAAATTACTGTAAACATAGCAGCTTAAAACAACATACATATATTATGTCAGTTTCTATGAGTTAAGAGTTTGGGAACAACTTAATGGATTCTCTGCTGAGAATATCACAGGCCTACAATCAAGCTGTTGACTGGGTTTTATTCTCATCTGAAACTCGAAGTCATCTTCCAAGCTTAAAGTTGTAGGCAGAATCTGTTTTTTGCAGCTATAGGACTGAGGGTCTCAACTCCCAGAGGACACCCCTCTCCATAGAAAGTTCAAAATGTAGTTTTTTGCTTATTAAAGGCCAGCAAGAGATCATTTCTAGCTTCAGGGAAGTCCTGGACCTTCTTTGAAAGGGCTAAGCTGATTAGGTCAGCCTCACCCAGGGTAATCTCCCTTTAGATTGACTCAAAATCAACTTATTAAGAACGTGAATTATTTCTGCAATTTTTTTAGTTTGTTTCATATGTTATTCATTAGAAGTAAATTACAGGTCTTGTTTGCATTCAAGAGGAGGGGATTATAGAGGGCTATTGAGGTTTCTCTCATAATTCTATCTACCACAGAGACCTTGTTGTCTTACATGTTCAACTCCCTTTGTGATATCTCTACTTGGTTTTCTCATTAATATCTAAAATCCAACAAGATCAAAACTGAACACTTGATTTACTTCTTCAAAAATGTCCCCATGTTATAAATCTCATCTCAAAAACATAATTTCAAATTCAGTCACTTCTTATCTCTACTGGTATTACCCTGGCCAGGACACCAGCATTATCTGTATTTGTAGATTATAACAGCTTCCTTCCTAATTAACTTCTTCATTTCTTGGTGCAGTCTTCCTACAGCAACAGGAGTGTTTATAAAACATAGGTATAATATTTTCACTTCTCTGATTATAACCATTCAATGTCTATCTGTTTCCCCTTAGAATTGCCCTCAAGGACTTGATAGGCTTTTTGCCTATCTTTCCAAGCTCCTTCTAGACCACTTTGCTTTCATTCATTAAGCTCTAGCATACTGTCTTATTTCAATTCTTAGGATGTGTTAAGCTCTTTTCTCTTTCAGAGCATTTCATAGGGGATTCGCTATTTGGAAACCTCTCTTCCTTCGCTACAACTTTGCACATGATTAGATCCTTCCCATACTTCAGATTGCAGCTTAGATATCACCTCCTTAAAGATATTTCCTCTGACCAAAATGTCCAAAGGAGGTCTCCTGTGCCCTTTACCCAATATTCTTTACCTTGTCCCTTAATTTTAGCACTTGTCAAACTTTATCATCATATGTTCAATTTGTTACAACTTCTTTTTTTCTCTTCCCTTTTGTATCCCAATACCTAAACATTGCCTTTGTAATAATAGGTCCTCAAAATATATTTTATGAATGACAACTTAAGTATTGCTGCTATCATCAGAGTAGGCTAGAGTAACTCCAAGAAGACTTTCTGGGGACATTGGCCTTGAGCCTTTTATGTTTTAGAACTGAGAATCAGGACAGAAGTTCTATGACAGATGTAGTGAAGAGCACAAACAAATTGATGGATATAGAGATGGGCGTGGAGGGCCCAGGAGTCAGTACACCAGAAGGTGGCTTTATGTTGGGGGCAGTAGGACATTGGTTTGCAGAGGGATAGTGACCACTTTACAAAGAACCTAGAAGGACAGACATGGGAGTTTTCTCCTTTAAATAAGGACCTTGATGAAGAGTTAAAAATAAGCCACTCTGGCAAATTGACTATGATTATCTAAAAGCATTTGAAAAGCAGCAGGTGCAAAAAGATCACTCTGACCTTTATTCTGTTTCTCAAAAGCAGGAGATGAAATTCCTAAGTGAAGGATGTCCTCCCTATACCAAAAGGAAGGCATCACTCTTGCTATCATCAAGAACAAGAAACTGAGGCCCAGGAAACTCTGTGCAAACAAACGTAGACTAATTCTCATGCTCCTAGCCATTTCTCCACTGAATTAAGGACTCTACCCCTAGCTCCTTTGCCTTGTCACATTCTCCTAATTTCCTATTCTTTGTTTAATTCAGTACATATGTTCATCACTGACTACATCTTTAGGTCTTCATTCTCTTATGAAGGCTCCTGTGCCAAATAAAACTTATATTAAACAAATGTGTATGTTTTTCTCCTGTTGATGTGTCTTAAGCCAATTTAATGATTAGGTCCATCTTAACAAAAAAGCCCTAAAACAGTAGAGGAAAAATTTTACCTCCCCTACACAGGCAAAGGAAAAATATTTAAAAAGCAATGTTTGAAAAAGATGAATGAAGCACCATTATTTGTGTTGAAATGAAGAGATTATCTAGAGATAGATAATCTACCCAAGAGTCTTTTTGTTTTTTCATTCAACAAGTATTTCTGTTCCACTCACCTTATCTAAGGCACTGTCCTTGGCATGGAGGATTCTATGAGCACTGCTTCAAAGATGAGTTCTAAAGAACAATCAGAGATCAGCCCAAGGTTGGTAGAGGATCATAAAAAGAAAGGAGAGAGTGTTCGTGTATCCAGAGACCAAAAAAAAAAATTAAGAATTTAAATAGTTTAGTTTTGTTGGAGAGTAGAGTTTGAGGGAGAGGTACAAATGATAAAACTAACGAAGTGATCAACAGCTAGATCAGGAAGTGCCTTGTTTGTGATCATAAGAAATTTCGACAAATTAAGAAGTGTGAGAAATGGTGGAATACACAAATGAAAATGTCTAGTAGGCATTCAGAAATATGAGACCAGAACAAATCAGTTATTGGAACTGGAAATATAGATTGAGATTCCATGTTTGAGAAGTTAGATCATTTTACGGAGGATTAAACAGGAGAAAGAAGGGTAGAACTCTAAGACAGAAAAAAAGAGAAAGGGATGAGATTGTTAAAGGTTGCAAAAGCAAAGATCAACACTGTGGAAGCCAGGATTGTGAAACCTTTCAAAAGGGTCTGCAGGTAAAATGTCACAAAGGGGTCAGGAATTCAGAAGATATATTTTGTGACAGCAAGAACTTGTAGCCATTAAAAAAGGAAGCTTTGTGTGGTTGTGGTATTTCAGTGTTGCTGTCTACTTTTGTAAGTCGCTTAGATGTGGTATAGTGATGTAAAACTATTTTCCAATGTTAGAATGTTTTCTTAAGATAGTAGCACTAACTTATTTATTTAATCAACCCCTTTGGTAACTAGTAAAAAAAATAGCTCATTTTAAACAAATTTTTTTTTTATAAATTTCATAGTTTTGTCATCACTACAGAAGTTTTATTAGCAGAGGACACAGAAGTAATGTAATTTGGGGACAGACAAGCTTATGTTTGGATTCTGACTCTGCTAGTTATGAGTCATGTGAACTTTTATATTTGGTGCTTACTTTTGTCTCTCAACAATAGCTATATTTGAACTTGATATTTTAGTTGTAGTCTTTACTGACTTCCCACCATGGTAGGAGATGATTTAGTCATTTTTCTTCTTCATTCAACCATACATGTATGTCCCTGTCCTTCCAATCCTCCTATTCTTCCATTATAGTGATGCCATTTTGTTTAGGGTCAGTGCTTACATTATCATGACTATGTAAATGTTATCCACGATTTAGCTGTGCAGCTTAATCTAACTTTTTTTCCTTTCCTGCATTTTCTATTTTCCCTGAAGTTAATAGTATCTTACCCTTTCATTTGCTCTAAGTTCTAAGTTTGTAACACTTATCCAAGCAAGCTCTTCATCATTGTCTAAATATTCTGTCTAGATATTAAGACAAATCATCTTGTCTGCCAGGTTTATCTTTCTAAATAGTCTCCCAAGCATCTGTTCTGCTCCAATTTGAAATGCTTGCCCTCTACACCAGTTACACAGCTGTCATCCTTCCAACCAATCTAAATTTTCTTTTCTCTCTCTCCTTCTTCAGATCGGGTTTCTGCATCCCATTTTTTTCTCTGATCTAACTTCCTTGCCTTGTTTATGTCCTCTGATAGCTTTCCGAGAGGTAGATCTTTCAAGAACTTGTCTGAAAATATTTATTTTACACACACAACCTTGACTGACACATTGATAGAATTTGGTAGCATTTAATAGAATTTTAAGTGATAATTATTTTCCTTGAGAATTCTGAAAGCATTCTTGCTCTATTGTCTTATTCTAGATTCCAGTGTTGCTATTGAAAAGGCTGACATCATTTTGATCCTTGATCCTCCTCCAATGATCTGTTCATTTTTCTCTAACAACATATATAGAACTTTTTCTTTATTACCAGTGTTCTGAAATGTCAAGACAATGTCCCTTGGTGTATTTATTTTTTATCCATTTTGCTAAGTACTCAGAGGGATCTCTTTAGATCTGGAAATTTATATCCTTCAGTTCCCTGAAATTTTCTTGAATTATGTCATTATGTTTTCTCACTTCTGTCTGAAATTCCTATTACTTAGTTATTAAATCTCTTAAATCAATCCCATTTCCTGTTTTTTTTCCCTTCAATTTTCCATCTTTTTGTTCTTTTGCTTTACTTTCTATGAATCACCGTATCTTTTAACTCATATGTTGAGTTTTTCATTTGTTTATATTTTTCATTTGCAAAGTTTTTCTTGTTTTGTCTGATTTCTTGTCTTTCATTAAGCATAGGGTCTTGTCCTCTTTTGGTGGAACCAATATTTTCTCTTATCTTTCTGAGCCTCTAATGTATAGTTATTTTAACTTTTTTGTTTTATTTTGTTTTTTTCCCCCTCCGTTCTTTGCCTTACTTCTCTTCTGGTAATCTATTGCCTTCTCTCTTGCCTTCCCTTTTCTGAGCAACCTGGTCTACCTTTCCTGGATTTGATAGCAAACAGTTTGCTTCTTCTTGGTATCTACGGAAGAACTTTCGTTTCAGCTTTTATGATCTTTAAAATTAGTTATCACTTCTTTGTCTGCATTCCATATTTATAAAACTTTATGATGTCTCTCTTGTAAAATCCCCTCCTCCCTTATCTATATTTTGTAACTGTATTTCTGTTCTAATTCATTTCCTTTCATTTTAAAGAGGTTTGAGGAGGGAGTAGAGATCAATGCATGAGTCCAATATGCCCTCATTTCACTTGAAATTCTCTTCATTAATTAGTTAACTAACTTAACTAAACTTAAGCATATTGATAGCACTAAAATTAGCACTAATTATTCATAATTTTATAGTACCCTATAGTATATAATCCTGCAAGTTTCACAATTCAGTTTTTTTTTAACATGTTTTGTACTTTAAGCTTGAATATTAACTCTGGAATGTTAATTTTTCAGAGTGGTACATTATTTCTGCTTTGATTTGCTGACATTGTTCTAGGTTTCTCTATATATCTATATTTATTTCAGTAACTACCTTAGGCAGTTACTTTGAAATTTTAATATGATAACCATTTGGTGTGGTTTCTGAAAATGCCTTAAGAGCATCCTATATGTTTCTTGTCAGTAGATATTTTTGCAGATTTAATTTAGTTTTATTTTCTAAACCAAGATTTCTAGATTAGGACCTCTGCTGTTTTAGTCCATGCTATTTCTCTATTAAATGGTTGCAGGCTAACTACACATGGGCTAGAATGTGAAACGAGAGGAAAGACAGGGAGCATATAGTAGAACTTAAAAAATATTTGCATGTGATTGTTTGAAGCTAGCAATGAGTTCTTGGCTCACAAACTTTATCTGTAAGAAACAAATCATATTCATTACAGAATATACATATACTTCTACTGTTTTATAGAGTTTTATGTTAGCCATAGAATTTTACTGTTGTGTGGGAAGCAGTATTATTCTTTCTATAAAAGATACACTACAATAACAACACATCAGATACCTAGATAATATATGATGAAGAAAGAAAAATCAATCTTCCAAATAGGTATTGATTGTCTGCTAACCATTAACAGAAGTAACTATCAACTTATCTGGTATAAGGAAGGAGGATTCTCTATAAATATAATACTTCTACAAGGATTTTATTGTTACTGTGATGAGCAAAAGGGAGAATTTAGAAATAATGTAATATATAGGTGACAACATAAAAACACATTTTATCTAGATAATCAAAACAATTGTATTTATCTATGTTTTATTATCTCACCATAAAAATATTTATTTGAAAATATATCTAGACACTGTTTAAAAATGAGCAGTGCCAAACATTTAATATAAATTATTTGTCGCAATAATTTGTTGCATAGATGTAACCTTAACTATTTGACACTAAGTGCAGATGTTGCTATTTTGCCGTAAATATTTATATTTCAAAACCAGCTTGATCCATCATTCTGTTTTATATTGTGGCTAATATTCAAATTTGGACTACTTTCTACTTACACAAAGTGTGTGGAAAGAGCAAAATGACTTTCTAACATTCTGTTGCCTATTCCCTCTTAAATTCTTCTGGGGTTTTTTTTTTAACTTGTGTTTTGAGATCTTTTGAAACTAGACATAATGCTATGAAGCTTTTAAATGTTTGTGTCTTGTCTCTTTTTCCTACACTATCCTGGTTTGGGAATATCTCACTATTTTTAGTCACAACACCCCACCAACCTCACTTGATTTTATGTATTATACTACATCCCCTGAAAGGCAGTTTCTTCTGTTAAGTTGGCATGAAAAACTCATGTCCTGTCATCACTGAAACAGAAAATGTAAATTTGAATTAGTATTGACTACCTATAGTACCCACAATACCTTATTTTTATTTAAGGTTAAAGAGTATGTCTCACATATACCTTTTCTTTTCTGACATTTCAAACTAATAGGAGGGATAGTAAATTTTTCTCATCTTTCAATTCCTTTCCTCAAAATACTTTGGTCCTTTTTTGTTTTCTTTCAATACTTTCCACACTGACTAAATCATCTTTTCAGGTTCATCTTTTTTCACTGTTTTTTTCGGGGGGGGGTGGGGCATATTTCATAGGTAACCCTAATTCCTACTGTTCCTTAAATCCTTTCCTTGTAGTTGTTTATTAATGTATATGAAAAATTTGTTTTCATGTATATTGCATGATAATATCCTTTGTTTCTTAATCACTTTTTTTACGATATGTTTCCCTCTTCATGATCTTTTCCTTTGAATTATTTTTTATATCTTGCATTTTCCTGTCGTGTGAGCTGAAAGAATCCCCAAAGGCTCTAACCTGTAACCTGTTTTATTCTCCCATTTTATCTGTGGATGCATTCAAGGTTAGCCACCATTTTATTGTACTGATTCTCATAACACTATCTGTCCATTTAATCATGCTTGGATTATTCTATCTGTTTCTGAGCTCTGGATTTAAAGAAAGGCATTAACAAACTAGAATATGTCTGGAGAGGATGATTAAACTGATTGAATGCTCCTAAACCATGTCCCATACAAAATGGCTGAAGGAATTGTGTATATTTATTGTTTATCCTGGAATAAAAAAGATTAAGTGTAGACAGGATACTTGTTTTCAATAATTGGAAAGTCTTTCATGTAAAGGAAAGAACAAATTTGTTATAAGTTGTTCTAGAAAGCTCAACTAGAACAACCTATACATGTTATAAATAAAGATAGGTTCAGGCCTGGCGCTGTGGCTCACGCCTGTAATCCCAGCACTTTGGGAGGCTGAGGCAGGAGGATCGCCTGAGGTCAGGAGTTTGAGACCAGCCTGGTCAACATGGTGGAACCCCATCTCTACTAAAAGTTGGGGTGGACTTGGGGGTTGAGGCAGGAAAATTACTTGAGTCCAGGAGGCAGAGTTGCAGTGAGCCAAGATTGTGCCGTTGCATCCAGCCTGGGCAACAAGAGCAAAATCTCAAAAAAAACAAAAAGATATAGGTTCAGATATTCTCTAATGAAGATCAGGTATTAAATCTTATTCATTTTGGCTTTACCACGTTGTCTATCACAGGGCCTTAGTCATATGTGGGCCTCATAGGTGTTTATTGATTGATTTGAATGGGCACAAATTGAAAGAATAAACGTCTCAAACAGTAAAAATAGACTATCTTTTGAAGTAAAACTATCCAATCTTTCAACAAAGACTTACTGATTACCTACAGTGTACCTGTCCCTGTGCTAAGCACCTGGAATATAAAGCTATTAACTTCTTAACATTGTAGATCATTTTTATGGACAAAGCATTCTTCTAGATATTTTTTAGGTACTAACTTATATTGCAGCAGCCTCACATGATAGGGGCTTTTATTATCCCCAGTCTAGATGTGAGAAAACTGAAGCACATGAAAGTAACCTTGTTTGTTTGTGTTTTGAGCTAGAGTCTCACTCTGTTGCCCAGGTTGGAGTGCTGTGGCACGATCTCGGCTCACTGCAACCTCTGCCTCCCAGGCCCAAGGGATTCTCATGTTTCAGCCTCCCAAGTAGCTGGAATTACAGGAGCACACCACCACGCCCGGCTAATTTTTGTATTTTTAGTAGAGACAGGGTTTCACCATGTTGGTTAGGCTAGTCTTGAACTTGTGACCTGAAGTGATCCACCCACCTCAGCCTCCCAAAGTGCTGGGATTACAGGCGTGAGCCATCACACCCAACCACATAGAGATTACTTAATGAGCTGTGTTACAAAGCTAGTAAGTGGTCAAGGTGTTGATTTGAATTCAGGCAGTCAGGCTCCAGAATCTGCATACTGAACCACTGTGATAAACCTCCTCCAAGAACAAGGTGAGAAGATGTGCATATAAACAAAAGGACACAAAGATTTTTTATTGGAATATAATCTAGTATAGTTCTTTTCTGGTGATTTCCTGGCCAATGGCTATTCTGCTGGCTTGAATATCTGTGGTCTTTATTTTCAGTCAGCTTGCACACCTCACCCGAGTGATCTTGCCCAAAAGCAAAGCTGATCATTCCACTCCCTTGTCCACAGCACAAATCTATTCATTCTCCTTGTCCACAGAACAAATGTAATCACCGTAGTTTGGCCACCAAGGCCCTCTGTGCTCTGTCTCCACCTGTACCTCTTACCTCATCTCTCCCTGAACCCTGAATTTGACCATGTGGTTAAATGAGATTTCTTGTCTGAAAAGAAAACAAGGTTATTGTGAAAATTAAATAATCAATATAAAATGCTTAGAGTAGTAGCACCAAGAATATAATAACTGCTTAAGCAATGTTAGCATATTTATTTTCATTTATTTCTGATTATCATGCAAAAACTGCTGTGCCCTAACTATAGCTTATTCTTTAGTTCCCTCACTCTATCTTAAAATTGCTTCATAATAAAATTGAGAAATAAACATTTATTGGCTTGCTTAATTTACAAATTCAGAGGTAGGGTGGGTCTAGTTGGGGTCCAGTCAGAGCTTTTCCTCTGTTTGCTGCAGATTTCTCAGCTGAGCCTCCTCTGCGCTGGCTTATTTTTCAGGCTGGCTTCCATCAAGGCAGCCAGAGAGCTGCCAGCAACAGCAGAAACTACATGCTTTCTTATTCACATTCACTGCGAGATAAAATATTACTTCCCATAACCATTCAACTGAAGCTGTGAGCTTCATTCTCAGATCACCTACAAAACAATCACTGCAGCCTAGGAAGCCCTGAGTCACCTGGTGTAGTGGGTTGAATGGTGACCCCAAAAAGCTACGTCCACATTCTAACACCCGGAACTTGTGATTTTATTTGTTAAAACAGTCTTTGCTGATGTAATTAAGGGTCAGAAAAGAAGACACACACACACACAGAGAGAGAGAGAGAGAGAGAGAGAGAGAGAGAGAGAGAGAAACACAGAGAGAGAAAGAAAGAGGAAAGGCCATGTAAAGTGGGAGGCAGAGTCTAGATCTAGGCAACCACATGCCTGGAGTCACTAGAAACCTAAAGAGGCAAGGTGGATTCTGACCTGACCTCCAAGGAGAATGTGAACCTAATCAGACCTTGATTTCAGAAATCTGGCCTCCAGAACTGTAAGAGAATAAATTTCTGTTGTTTTAAACCAGCAGATTTGTGATAATTTATGGCTGCCATAGGAAACTAATATAAGGGATCATTACTGAACCAATTATTTTAACAAAGAACATAAGATTACACTGTTGGGATTAAACTATTTCAGGCCCATTGCTGGAGCTGGAGGTGGGGGCAATCCATTCTAAACTGTGTAACTTCTACAGAGAGGAGCAGAATGGATATTAGAGCAGCAACACAGCATCCACTTTGTTATCCTTTAATTCTGCTTCTTGCTTGTAACGTGCTTATTTCTATTGGTTACACCACAACGGATCCCAATCATGGTCTTTATTCAAGAGTTTTTATTTAGCACTTCTTAGTTATGACATAACTAAAACTTCATAATTTCATTTGACTTGCTAACTGATTTACCCAATCCATAGTTATCTTAGCTCATCAGACACATCCCTCACTGATAACTCCTTCAAGTTATCTTAGATATGACCACCAAATTACCACTTTTTTGTACCACCATAGACAGATCCCAGGACTCCAAAAACTTTTTAAAGGGCTCCCTTTAAAAATCTTCTACCTCTATCTTAACTGGCCTCTTTAGAAATATATAATTTGAGTCCAGATGTACTTTATATGTTACTTAATGCAATGATGATTCTCAACTTATGTTGGTTAACATTGATCCTGATGATGCTTGACTGGCATGTAAGTCCATGCTGCATATTCTTGTGACTGTGTTTAAACAAACGTCAAATATAATATTTTTCTTTCACCCAAATTTAATGCCTTGAAATTCTTTAAAACTTCGAAATCTTTAGAATTGGAAACAAGCAGATGAGGGATGGGATGAACAAATCATTTGGCAATAACCTCTGTGATTTTCCACTCTGTAACGCAAATGTGTACAAGGTCCTTTGGTTTTAGTCTTGTGCAGTCTTTAAAGGTAGGTTATTGTTGCTTAACAAGAACAAAAAAGACTCTACACTGAATACTAGTATGTAAAATATGGGTTTAAAACTTTTTCTTCTAAGACAAAGAATATAAGGGCAAAGGCTTGTCTTCTTAAAAATTTTAATTATAATTAAATCTTAATCACAATAGCTAAAAGTAGAAGATACTTGTTAAATAAATTATAGAGAAAAATCAAAGCAACAAGGTGTATAAGGAAGCACCTATAAATTAGTGTCTAGAAAAAGAATTTATTTCTGGTTCTGTATGACAAAACATAGTGAACAGCTGAGTTATTACAGGAATAGACCATGAAACACTGTACCTGAGAAACCATTTGAAAGATATGTGAAAAAAATCCCAGCATGATTTTGCCCATTCATAGCAATTTTTCCACTGTCTTCCTTCAAAATGATACTTTGCAAATAGCATTGTACTGTGTTCGTTTTCTTTGCTGCTATATCAGATTATCACAAATTTGGTGGCTTAAAGCAATGCAAATGTATTATCTTACAGTTCTGTAGGTCAGAAGTCTAACAGGGGCTAAAATTAAGGTATCAGCAGGACTGCCGTCCCTTCTGCAGGTTTGAGTAAAATCTGTTTCCTTGTCTTTTTTAACTGCTAGAAGCCACCTACATTCTTTGGCTCATGTTTCCCTTTCTCTGTCCCCCAAATGAACAAAGATGAGTCCAGTCCTTCTTAATATCATATCACTCTGACTTCCTCCTCTGCCTCACTCTTCCATTTTTCAAGACATTACATGGGGTACACTCAGATGATCCAGAATGATCTCCCTATGTTAAGGCTGGCCTATTAGCAAACTTCTTTCCCTCTGCAAACTTAATTCTCCATTGCCATGTAATGTCTCATATTCACAGGTTCTAGTGATTAGGAATGGACCTTTTCAGGGGGCTCATTGTTCTGCTTGCCACATGTACCATTGTCAAATTCCTGGCCTCGGTAATTGTATTATGCTTATGTGAAGTGTTATCCTTTGAGGAAACTGGATAAAAGGTGTGAAGGCACTCTATGCTATTTTTACAACTTCTGTGTAAGTCTAAAATTATCTCAAAATAAAAGTTTAAACAATCTCATGTTTTTGGAGAAATGAGTGAAAACATATAGAAATAATTACAAAATTTGAGGAATTATACAATATTGAAATAGATTAAAATAGGGTTATTTAACTTCTAAACTAGTAAATGAAATAACAAATGATAAGAGTCACATTCTTTGTTTAATTAAAAACAGTTTAGTAAATATTTACTATAAATGGTTGTTACATATTTTACAGTGACTTAAATGAGGACTATCTCAGTTTCTGTCCCTTTAAATAAACCAATGCCTATAATTGACTAAATATCATTAAACTACTTACCATAGTTTAATTTCACTATGGTTGATAGAAACAATACATTTTCAGAACATTTATGTGCCTACCAAGCCTATCAAATGAAAATCTAAACCCCTTAAGCCAATTTCTACTAAGGTGTTTATAATAAATTTCATACTGTTTTTATAGTTTTCTAAAAGACCATCACATTCTATTTTACTTACTATTTTGTAAAGCTGTGGGATACAAAGGGCAGATTTTATTGACCTGTTTTTACAAAGAAAATTAGGAAAATCATGAAAAGTTACATGAAGGTTTCTGGTCAAGAAAGAAGTGAATTTAAATTTGGGTATTCTAGTCTGCTCCCCAAACAACCAAAGGCAGATAAAATTTAAAAATGAAAAAACAAGAAGACCCAATCAGTCTCAAAATCAAGAACAGAAGTAAACAAACAAAAATGGTGAAATAAGCTGAAATTGTAAGCCTGTTAGGCTTTAAATTTGGAAGCTGCTGGAACAGCTAGAAGATTAACTCCTAACTAGGAGCTGGGAGGCAGGCTCGTTGATTGAAAGCAAGGACAGCCACTCAGGAGGCAATCTATGCCCCAATGAGAAAGAAGGTGGAAATAAATGAATGATAGCAATCTCCACCTGGAGCTGTAGTGTTTAGAATGTGCTAGTCTTAGAGAAGCAGACAGACTAAGACACAGACAGAAGCACTGGAAAACCAGCTAATCTGCAGCCTAGCTCTCTTGTCTACAGTAGTACCAATGTCACTCTAGGTCAGGGGATACCAAGCCAACAATGGGAAAACTTAGCTCTGAACAAGAGCCCAAAGAGAATTTTGGAGATAACTGCAAAATTGTTTGATAAGGAAGGAAGTGCACAAAGAGAAAAAGAAGATAAAGAAAAAGAAAAAAAAATCAAAAGCCTTTCACTAAAATGAATGTAAACATCAGAATTTTAAAAAACATAAATAAATATAATGCTATGAAAGAGAGGCCATGAAACAAAATTTAACCTTTATGTTGCAGTCTGACAAAAACTTAGAAATATATTTTAAATATGCAAACAGATAAGATAAAGGATAATTTTCAATTAGATGGTATATAACTTGAAAAGTAAAGAAAAATGAAACGAGCAAGTGAATATGAAATAAGTAGGAAGTAAATACAGTGTTAAGAACAACCTAACAGGCAAAAGAAACACTAAGATATAGATAAAGACAGAGAAATTGCTAAGTTACAAAGTGGCTCAAAAGACTTTACCCATATTACAGCTTAAGAAAAAAGGAACATTTTAAAATAAATGGCTGAGTATTTGAAAACCTTGTAAAGTGTATTGAAAGGTGTCAAAATTTAGTAAGGGTTTCAGAAAAAAATGTTAAGAAAAAAAAGCTGAAAATAGTTTGTCAAGACAACTTCAGCAGTCCCATTACTGGATATACCCAATAATATAAATCATTCTATCTATATCCAATGATATAAATCATGCACATGCTTGTTCATTGCAGCGCTATTCACAATAGCAAAGACATGGAATTGACCTAAATGCCCATCAGTGGTGCACTGGATAAAGAAAATGTGGTACATCTGTACCACAGAATACTATGCAGCCATAAAAAAGAATGAGATCATGTCCTTTGTGGGAACATGGATGGAGCTAGAGGCTATTATACTTAGCAAACTAACCTGGGAACAGAAAGCCAAATACCACATGTTCTAAGTGGATGCTCAGTGATGAGAATACGTGGACACATAGAGGGGAACAGCAGATACTGGGGCCTATCAGAAGGTGGAGGTTGGGAGGATGGAGAGGGTCAGGAAAAATAACTAATGAGTACTACGCTTAATACCTGAGTGACAGCTATTAAGCATAGTACTTATTAGTTATTTTTTGATGACAACAAACCTGTCTTATGTGAGTTTACTTATGTAACAAACCTGTATTATACTACTGAACTTAAAAGTTAAAAAAAGATATAATATTGAATCAATAGAACAGAACAGTGTCCATGTAAACACACACATATATAGGAATTTGATAAATAACAAAACCACCATTAAGAAATAGTAGTAGAGGATAAACTACTCAATAAACAGAGTTGGACTTTAGTTATCCATATGGAGTGGTTATGTTACAAAGCACACAAAAAAACAGATTCCAGGTGGATTCAGGCACTCAGTATAATAAAACAGAACTTAAAAGCTTTTCAAAGCAAATATAGACAAATTTTGTGATTTGAAGATAAGGAATGTTACCTCTGAAAATTCATCAAACACAAACTAAGCTTGATACTGCCCATTTCCTACCCTTCCCTGTGCCTTGAGAGGCTCGCTGAAGGGACTGCAACAAAGGGCTGCCTGGTCCTCTGGCTCTCAGTTGGGGTTGACAAATGGGAGTAACTGACAGAAGTTCTAAGGGCAGGAAGAAATTGAGGATGGGATAATGATACTTCTCATTCCCTTAATACCTGGCTGTAGCATGTTGTCTGCATCTTTCTACAATGGACAACAGTTCCCATCAGCCACCCTTCTTTCAGCCACTCTCTCTGGGTTCAAGGAATAGCTCTCTACCTCTGTTTCTTTCCCACTAGGAGTGGTTGCTGTTAACTTGCTCTAGGTACTTGTTCTATCCCTTCCTGGTGTCCTCAACCCTGACCATATCTTTATAAGCGGTCAATTTATTGAGCTCTCCTTAATTATCTCATGTTTTCTTTCAAGGCTCTAGCTGGTAAATCAAAAAAGAAAACTAATGACAAAATGAATCTAAAACTTCTGTATGACCAAACAACCACACGAGCAAAGGAAAAATGGGAGGAAGGGAGGAGCGAAAAATCACAGACAAGATTTTTGTCATGTCAGTGTAGTCAAAGAATTACTATTTCCAATGCATAGAAAACTGCAAATTAATAAGAAAAATGGGTATGATATACAAACAAGAAATTCGTATATGTGGGGGGGGAACAAAATAAAAATGAAATACAGAATTACAAATTTCAATCCTCACACAACTGCTGGTCCTCATTACGTCCTCTCTCACCTCCTGGGCAGTGGTGCATTGAGAAATGAACAGGAGACGAGGCACCGGGGCAGTCAGGTCAGTACCTGTCTTGCAGTTTGTCTGGGAATGATAGCAGTGGGGTGACTGCTGGAGGGTTTTACAGAGAAAGGAGTCACTGGGGAAAGAGGCTGAGGATAAGATCGAACTGGAGGTGTTGATGGAGTTGTGTTTCACCAGAACCTGGAAAAGATGGAGGCAAAAGTGAGGACTCTTGCTTTTCAGAGACAGAGGCAAAGATGTGTGGATGTGGACTGATGAAGGTCAACTTGTAAGGGGTGGTAGTAAACTGAGGGAGTTGAGTTCATCCCTGATGGTCTCTGTTTACCTAGAGAGTGGGAAGGAGATAGAAGATGGTGGGGCTGCTGTGGGAGGTGTGAGAAGGGGGCTACCAACGCTCTGGGAACAGCAAGCCCCCGACTCCTCGTTTCTTCATGCTAAACTGCCTGCATCATTTGATCCACACTGACCTGCCCCAAAACCCCACCACTCCTTCCCTAAAATCATAAATGTCTGCTAAACTGGGAAACTCACAATTTCCTATATGTAAATTGCCTTCAGCAAGTAATTTATTGCTATACTTTAATCACCATATACTTCTGTTTGTAGCCACAATTACTTAAAAGAATAATTTTTAAACTTTTGGAAAAGAGATGACAGAATGAAATAATTATATTTCTTTTCATAATTGTTAGAGATAAAAAGATATGCAAATAAAAATATTTTTAACAAAGAAACGTGTATCCTATCTTTATTTCTCCCTATTTCTTCATTTGGAGGTTAGGACTAAGGATTTACAAATACAACTATAAAAAGTATCAATTACCTGTATTTTGTTATTGGCGCTCCAAATTCAGTTCAATGCAACAAGTTGTTAAGTACCTATTAAGCTCAAGGTATTGTGTTTATGAGAGGGAGAGGAAGGAGTTATACAAAATACAGGAAGCATTTGGCTGTAGAAATGTATAATGCTCGTACATAAAGCAGCATTATTCCAAGTAATTTCAATCTCCAGTAGTCTGCACTTTTTCCGCAGGCTTGGAGATAGATATATGATCTCCAAATAGGTGTGTTTTCCCATCACAGCTGACCTTCAGATTTGCTTAAAGCAATCCTCCTGCTCCTACCACCTCACCTTTGTTTAATGAGAGCTATTTCCTAATGCCAACGTTGGGTTAATGGACTGAGATGGGAGAAAATCAAACATATCTCTCCATTTTACGCCAGATTGCCTTTCTGCCTTGTGGCTTTATTCACTCAATCCTACTCACATCTGCCATAATAACAATTATGGGTTTTCTACTGCTTTCTCACCCAGGAGGATATGTCAAAGGATAGTAGCATCTCCTGAAGAAAGGAAGGGCAAATTCTTAATCTTTTTCCAGCATCGTAGGTAATAATTTTCTTCAAACCCCCAAGGAGTACTCCTTTTGGCTCTTACACCCACCATTCCCATGGGTTTGTAGCTCTGCTTTGATTTATGAGTTTTCTTCTAGCCTTTTCTCTTGTGAGATAAGTTTTAATTATGTAGACAGATTGTAAAAGTCTCTTTCTTCTTGTAAACAACTATTTCTTTGTTAGTACTAGATTTTGTTTAACTGGTTTCCTCCTATCTGAATCTTCTTATGGACCTGGGAATTATTTCTGTTCATTGTTTAATGGCAGCCTCAAGAGAAGAGAAAGCTGGCATCATTTCATAGCTTCTCTCGAGGGATTCAATCTGGAACACCTCAAACTGCAAATCTCCTTTGGGAACTTTCTTTGTTACATATATTTTGAAGCCCATAATATTTTAGTTTAGATTTAATATAAAAGCAAAGTATCACCCATCATATAAGCAGTATGATAATACTCTCGGCTCTTCTACTTATTTAAAAACTTTCTTTACTACCTGAATCAAGGAAATGCCTAAAATCCTCAAAAGCACTAGCGAACAGTTTCTCCTTCCTCACAGAACTCAGAGAAGTGGATTTGAGAAAGCGTCTTAAGTAGCGCTGACAAACAGATCTTACTCTGGCCCCTTCCAGGTCAGAGTTAAAATGTAAAGAAAAATAAGGCCGAGCACAGTGGCTCACACCTATAATCCCAGCACTTTGGAAGGCCAAGGTGGGTGGCCTTCCACCTGAGGTCAGGAGTTCCAGACCAGTCTGCCCAACAATGGAGAAATCCCGTCTCTACTAAAAATAAAAAATTAGCCAGACATGGTGGCAAATGCCTGTAACCCCAGCTACTTGGGAGGCGAGGCAGGAGAGTCACTTGAACCCAGGAGTCAGAGGTTGCAGTGAGCCGAGATTGTGCCATTGCACTCCAGCCTGGGCAACAAGAATGAAACTCCATCTAAAAAAAAAAAAAAAAAAAAAAGTATATATATATAAAGAAAAATAACTAGGCCAGGTGCAGTGGCTCACACCTGTAATCCCAGCACTTTGGGAGCCTGAGACAGACAGGTCACCTGAGGTCAGGAGTTCAAGACCAGCCTGGACAATATGGTAAAATACTGAAATACTGTCTATACTAAAAATACAGAAAATAGCTGGGTGTGGCTCGCAGCTTTAGTTCCAGCTACTCAGGAGGCTGAGGCAGGAGAATCGCTTGAACCCGAGAGGTGGAGGTTGCAGTGGGCCAAGACCACACCACTGTATTCTAACCTGGGTGACAAAGCGAGATTCCATCTCAAAAAAAATGAAAAGAAGTATTCATGACATGAATTTTTTCTCATTCTGCATAAAAACTTTAAACTATTTGATGACCTCTTTTTCTAATCAAGAAATCATTCTAATTACTTAATAGATTCACTTCTAATTCTGACCTTTTACATTACTTTTGAAGCCCATTTGTGTGAGAATTGGTTTTTTGTTTTGTATTTTTTTGAGACAGGATCTTGCTCTGTTGCCCAGGGTGGAGTACAGTGGCACAATCACCACTCACTGCAGCCACAACCTTTCAGACTCAAGGGAAATGCCAGCCCTAAGGACTGTAGGAACTCAGGGTTGACAGGAGGGCTTCAATTGAGTCATTTCATGCTCTTATTTCTCAGATTTCTTATTTCTCAGCTCACTTTGTGAGCTCCTTTAAGAGATGAGCAATTCTAGAATCATAGAGTTAAATGTGGTATCATGGATATGAGCTACAGTTTTTTTTTTAATTTTCATTTATTTATTTATTTGACACACAGTCTTGCTCTGTT